>NW_027168481.1:262500-300000 GCF_036898095.1 Palaemon carinicauda | reverse complement strand
ATATATATATATACATATACATATATATACACATATATATATACATACATATATATATATATATATACATATATATATATATATATATATATACATACATATATACATACATACACCTATATATGCACATATATATACATTTATTTAATATATACATATACATATATATATATATATATATATATATATACATATACATCCATATACATATACATATACATATATATATATACATATATATACATACTCATATGTATATATATATATACATATATATACATATACATATCTACATATATATATATATATATATATATATATATATATATATACATATATATACATATATGTACTTATATATATACATATATTATATATATAAACATATATATACATATATATATATATATATATATATATATATATATATATATATATATATATATGTTACGACCTTATTTATGGCCGTAATTCCAAGGGTTCTTGTTTCTACTCAGAATTTGCGGTCGGTAAAAATGTAACACAGCAACTTAGGAAGAAAAGAACAAACACCTCAGCCAAAGTTACAATATTCAATTACACTCAAAAAATAAAGGTAATGGTTGGTAACGATGATAACCTAAATAAATAATGTACAAATCAAGGGAAAACCAACCTTAAGATTTTAAAAAGATCACCTATAACTAAATTAAACCCTAAGATAAGAAATAGGAAATTTTTAATGTGAAACTTCAGGCAAGTCCCTTCCAAATTACTAGCCAGAAAAATCTAACGTAATAAACTAAGTTAGGTAGAAGGGAGAAAGAGGAAATAAATGGGAAACTTAATATTATTCCTACCTAACACAGACAAACTAACTTAAATGCTAAACTTAAGTTGATAAACAATGAATTACAAAAAATAATCTTACAAATTGATAACCACAAGAGGCTTAATGGATTGTCTAATCAAGCCATTCAAGTCCAGAGGACCGTACTGCAAACAGGTACGTGCTCATCTACGGGTACTCAGCGATCCACGATCATCGTGAATAGCTATAAAAATATCTCATACCTGTAGAAAGCCGCCCTACTTGTCTCCACGAGTTCCAAGAACTCACTGACGCTGATGAGCAGGTCAACTGGGTCAAGCTGCAATGCCTGCAGGTAATCCAAAATACCACGGGAACACTAAGGGTGGTAGCCTCTGAGAATCCGGGACGTCAACAGATCTCGCACGCCACAAACTGCACCGTTCTCAGTAGATACGGGCCAACTTGTTCGAAATTCTTCCGACTAACGAGGGAAGGGGCGTGGTTGATGAATGCCGCGGATGACAAACACCAGCGACCACACACAAGGCAGCGAAGGAATAAAGATGCCGTGATCCCAAAACTCCAGAAGTGACCACAAATGAAGTGGCAAAGCATCAGGCTGTGAGGAGGAACTCGAACTCCCTTGTCACGTATCACCACCCTTACGATCAAGCCTTGCACTCGAGTCAACACAGCTCCTCGGAAGGAAATTATAAAATGAATGGATTGTGCTTGTGCAGTCAATGTGCATGTACATACAGAAAAAAAGGAAGAAACTATATATCATGTGCAAGGTACCAGTTAGGTGATAACTGAGAGACGAGGTGAATGCAACTAACTTTATTTTAACAGATTGCGAGCTTTTATAAGAACAGTTTCTGTGGAAGTAGGTCACAGGAACTCAAATAAATAAATTCAAGAATAAACAGGCTTAAATCAGTTCTGTTAACAGAGGCGTAGACCAAGATATACGATAAAAAAGAAAACACTGTTACAATGTACGAGTGTGTGTGTGCGTGTGAAACACGTTGCGGTAAAATATTGAACTTAATTATTTAGCATGAATGAATGATGATATATTTGTGAAAATGAGAACGTAGGAATTAGTTCTAATAGGTAAGAAGTTCTTACCTATTAAAACTTCTTACTAGAAGATTGAAAAGTCCAGGAAGTTGAACAAATGTCCTGAAAGAATTGTGAGCAAGGATGGGTACGTAAAACTTACATGTATTGGCATGTGAGTGATTTTTTTTAAGTATATGAAGTAAATATTAAAGTCTAAATTTTGCTGATGAATTATTCCATTGCACGATTTGGCCGTTAAAGTAAGAAAGTGACAAGAAAAATGACTCAATGTTGGTTATTATTATTATTATTATTATTATTATTATTATTATTATTATTATTAGCTAAACTATAAACCTAGTAGTGGAACCAAGATGCTATAAACCCAGGAGCTGCACCAGGGAAAAATAGCCCGGTGAGGGAAGGAAAAAGGAAGTATACAAACTAAAAGAGAAGTAATGAACAATTAAAATAAAATATTTCAGAAACAGTAGCAGTATTAAAATAGATCTTTTATATATAAACTTAAAAAAACTTTAAAAATTATGAAGAGAAATAAATTGAACTTCACATTAAACCTAATTATCATTCTCTTATCAATTATGCAAAGACCAACTCTGACCTCAAATGCAATCACAGGAAATCCGCCATATCAGAAACTAAGCCACGAAATGAAGCTCTGTCAGAGTAATGGATTTAATAAGGCCAACTCTTAATTAGCAGCATTGCATGTTTATGAGGATCGTGTTAAAGATCTAATTCGGTCACTTACCTTCATTACAGGAGGTCATATAGGCCAGGGCAAAGACAGCTGGGCTAAGAAGCCTTCGTTTGCTTATCCAATTAAACCAATCTTTGTTTACATGTTTTGTTATTCGATACGATGTAACTGTAATTATTATATATATATATATATATATATATATATATATATATATATATATATATATATATATATATATATATATATATATTTGACTTTACAATCAGAGAAAGTAATGCTTTTAGTATGATTCATGCAGATAAAGTGTTTTATATTGTAATAAGAACACATTGAAATGACGAAGTTGAAATGGCATTCTCTACAAACTGATGGTTTGACAGTACAAAGCAGCACCAATTATTAGTCAGGGTTAAAAGAATACCTTTTAACCCTGTTATTAGTAATGTATAAAGAAAACAACAATACGAAAATAGGCAACGCAATTTTATAGAAATTATTATATGCTATAAATCAGTGATCAATGATTTGAAGAAAAGTAAATGAAAAGAGCTGTTGCAACAATATGAAAATGTATTGAACGTAAACAGTACATTCAAATTCTACAAAGAAATGATATCATGAGATGTTAATAGTGGGAGTTGAACTGCTAATTATTACGCATTGGAACGATATTATTATTATTATTATTATTATTATTATTATTAGTATTATTATTATTATTATTATTATTATTATTATTACTTGCTAAGCTACAACCATAGTTGGAAAAACAGAATGCTATGAATCCAAGGGCTCCAAAAGGAGAAAATAGCCCAGTGAGGAGAGGAAATAAGGAAGTTATAAGTCATTCTTAGTTCTTGTTATGAATAATATCTTCAAATATCATTTAGTATTTTCAACTTAGAAAAAGATGATTCTACAATCATGTGCACACAACAATTATGTTTTATACATTCCTAAAGGCAGGAGTCCATTGTAGTTTGTGTAAAGAATTAGTGAAAGCGAAATCTCTTAATCATATATATACATATGAATTGGTAGTTACAATGGATTATCCACTCTTTGAATTAAGAAGTAATTTGAATTCCCTTTAAAAAAAGGAAAAGAAAGCTCTTCACTCGGTCTTTAAAGTGTGTAATAATATATGCGGTAAAAGCAGCAACGGATTCTGCTGATAGAGAGATAAATATTTAAACCCCGAATTATTTATTATGTAAAAATACTTTTAGTTTGCAAACAGAAAGTTATAAAACGTTCTCAACAACCTGGTCTTGAAAGCCACAGCCTTCCCCTTAAAGAATATTTCATAGTTGATTTTTGAACATCAGTTCTTATGCAAAAGCCCTATTAACATGGTTCAACCTCATCCTCTACTGTAGGTGCAGTTGCATAAGATGCAGCTTTTGCCTTGAGAAGATGCACTGAATATCTCGGAATCTCTCCCAATTACTTTCAAGTTAGTTCGAGCATATTTCGCATTTCACATTCGTTATCGTAAACAACCAGCAAAACTCAGATAGAATTGCTATTTCCTTCGCTGAGGTTTTCCCTCAGTCAGGTTGCCATTCAGAATTAAAATTGCAACTCTTCCATCAAGTAATATGATACGCCATTATCAAGAATTTGCAAGAGGCTAATGCCAGGATTCAATTATGCAAAAGAGCTTTTAGGATAATTGTATTGACCTTTTTCGCTGCCAGCGATATTTTGCGTTGTTATATATTTACTAGTGTACGTGACCCGTCAAAAATGACAGCTAAATATTAGGTACATATGTACACTAACGCTCATACAGCCCCCTCTTACCAGGATATGACTACTCCCTCTCATCACTACCCGAGAGATGGAGAGAGCTGAGCGTGACTGGAAAGAATTATGTCTCTATCTAGTTCTATCTATCTATCTACGTACCTGTGTGTATATAAATATATATATATATATATATATATATATATATATATATATATATATATATATATATATATATATATATATATATATATATATATACATATATATATATATATATATATACACACAACTAGAACCAGACACTTGCTCTTTATTTTATAAGGTAAATTCCACAAGCTATTTTGCTGTTTTTACAGCATTTCTAAATGTGTTTCTTATTTGTAATGTTTTGGAAATGAGCCATAAATCGATATGCCTGAATTTATTGTGTATTTCGTTTGATTCTATTTATCAACTTTCTATTCACTTGTCAGTGTTTTGTATATTTTGCAATCCTATATATATATATATATATATATATATATATATATATATATATATATATATATATATATACAGATACATATACATACATACATACATACATATATAAGAGCGAAGATAACACACCATCTCGATTATTTAATTATTTATTTATCATCATTTCTTCTCTCTGAATAAACTCCTCGAGAGATTAGACCTATATGGTGAGTGGTCTTTTTTCTCCGATGTCACTTCGTTCGGCGACACTTCGTCCACGTCTTTTTGTCCAATATAGGCAACATTGACTATAATCTAAGCTTCGGCTTATGTAATTTGTTGCAAGTTTCGAAACCACGACATTAACTAATTTTTGCTTTATACATAAAACCGGGGGTAAAAAGTAAATATCAGGAAAGGTTGAAAATGGCATATGACGAGGTGAGAGTAAGAGAAACTGGTAATTTAGAGGAGGAGTGGAAGTTAGCAAAAGAAAATTTTGTTGGGATTGCAAGTGATGTATGTGGCAAGAAGGTTGTTGGAGGCAGCATGAGGAAGGGCAGTGAATGGTGGAATGAAGGAGTGAAGGTAAAAGTGGAAGAGAAAAAGAGGGCTTTTGAAGAATGGCTGCAGAGTAATAGTATAGAGAAGTATGAAAAATATAGAGAGCAAAAGGTGGAAGTAAAGCGCAAGGTACGTGAGGCAAAGAGGGCAACTGACCTGAGGTGGGGTCAGGGACTGGGTCAGTCATATGAAGAGAATAAGAAGAAGTTTTGGAAAGAAGTGAAGAGAGTAAGGAAGGCCGGCGCAAGAACTGAAGAGACAGTGAAAGATGGAAATGGAAGGTTGTTAAAAGGAGAGGAGGCAAGGAAAAGGTGGGCGGAATATTTTGAAAGTTTGCTGAATGTTGAGGATGATAGGGAGGCAGATATAATTGCGGTTCCAGGTGTTGAGGTGCCAGTGATGGGAGATGAGAATGAGAGAGAGATTACAATAGAGGAAGTGAGGAGAGCACTAGATGAAACGAGAGTAGGAAAAGCATCGGGTATGGATGGTGTGAAAGCTGAGATGTTGAAGGAAGGGGGTGTGACTGTACTTGAATGGTTGGTGAGATTGTTTAATGTGTGTTTTGTGTTGTCAATGGTACCAGTAGATTGGGTCTGTGCATGTATTGTACCACTATATAAGGGTAAGGGAGATGTGCATGAGTGTTGTAATTCAAGAGGTATTAGTTTGTTGAGTGTAGTTGGAAAAGTGTATGGTAGAATACTGATTAATAGGATTAAGGATAAAACAGAGAATGCAATCTTGGAAGTACAGGGTGGTTTTAGAAGAGGTAGGGGTTGTATGAATCAGATTTTTACAGTTAGGCAGATATGCGAGAAATATTTAGCAAAAGGTAAGGAGGTGTATGTTGCGTTTATGGATCTGGAGAAAGCATATGATAGAGTTGATAGGGAAGCAATGTGGAATGTGATGAGGTTATATGGAGTTGGTGGAAGGTTGTTGCAAGCAGTGAAAAGTTTCTACACAGGTAGTAAAGCATGTGTTAGAATAGGAAATGAGGTGAGCGATTGGTTTCCGGTGAGAGTGGGGCTGAGACAGGGATGTGTGATGTCGCCGTGGTTGTTTAACTTGTATGTTGATGGAGTGGTGAGAGAGGTGAATGCTAGAGTGCTTGGACGAGGATTAAAACTGGTAGGCGAGAATGATCATGAATGGGAGGTAAATCAGTTGTTGTTTGCGGATGATACTGTACTGGTAGCAGACACAGAAGAGAAGCTTGACCGACTAGTGACAGAATTTGGAAGGGTGTGTGAGAGAAGGAAGTTGAGAGTTAATGTGGGTAAGAGTAAGGTTATGAGATGTACGAGAAGGGAAGGTGGTGCAAGGTTGAATGTCATGTTGAATGGAGAGTTACTTGAGGAGGTGGATCAGTTTAAGTACTTGGGGTCTGTTGTTGCAGCAAATGGTGGAGTGGAAGCAGATGTACGTCAGAGAGTGAATGAAGGTTGCAAAGTGTTGGGGGCAGTTAAGGGAGTAGTAAAAAATAGAGGATTGGGCATGAATGTAAAGAGAGTTCTATATGAGAAAGTGATTGTACCAACTGTGATGTATGGATCGGAGTTGTGGGGAATGAAAGTGATGGAGAGACAGAAATTGAATGTGTTTGAGATGAAGTGTCTGAGGAGTATGGCTGGTGTATCTCGAGTAGATAGGGTTAGGAACGAAGTGGTGAGGGTGAGAACGGGTGTAAGAAATGAGTTAGCGGCTAGAGTGGATATGAATGTGTTGAGGTGGTTTGGCCATGTTGAGAGAATGGAAAATGGCTGTCTGCTAAAGAAGGTGATGAATGCAAGAGTTGATGGGAGAAGTACAAGAGGAAGGCCAAGGTTTGGGTGGATGGATGGTGTGAAGAAAGCTCTGGGTGATAGGAGGATAGATGTGAGAGAGGCAAGAGAGCGTGCTAGAAATAGGAATGAATGGCGAGCGATTGTGACGCAGTTCCGGTAGGCCCTGCTGCTTCCTCCGGTGCCTTAGATGACCGCGGAGGTAGCAGCAGTAGGGGACTCAGCAGTATGAAGCTTCATCTGTGGTGGAAATGTGGGAGGTTGGGCTGTGGCACCCTAGCAGTACCAGCTGAACTCGGCTGAGTCCCTGGTTAGGCTGGAGGAACGTAGAGAGTAGAGGTCCCCTTTTTGTTTTGTTTCTTGTTGTTGTCGGCTACCCCCCAAAATTGGGGGAAGTGCCTTTGGTATATGTATGTATATGTATGTACAAAACGACATAAGAAAAATCAAATAATAACTTTGAATTCATAACCCAAATGCATAAATTGTTTTCATTAGACTACAGGACTAAGCTTAAATTATTTCCCCTCTTTAGCCCTCTTCCTCACTTGGACATTAAAGCATTTAAGTATTTTTTTTTTCGATTTTTTAACGCTCTGAGTTCTTTCAATAATCATTTTTTTTTTCATAAAAGTGGACCAATATTGTCTCATACATACACGTTCACAGAGTGAAATATAATAGTTAATACTAAATGGAAACTTGTGAAAAACGCTTGCCCGATGCTAAAATATAAAGTAATCACCAGTTTCCCCACCCCTACTACATGTATTAGTAGAGGAAGAGATGAAGGAGAAGAATAAAAAAGAAAAAGAGAGAGAGAGAGAGAGAGAGAGAGAGAGAGAGAGAGAGAGAGAGAGAGAGAGAGAGAGACAGAAGGAAGATGAGAATCCAACAACAGACCAAAGAAAGCCTGTTGTTGTTTTGCTGGATAACCGGGGGACGTCAGTGACAGGATACTCTCTTTCTATCCTGCCTGTCTCGGAACCCCAAACCGAGAGGAAGTCCTAAATCGGAAGACATCAAAGAGGAAGGATCCTCAACGGAGTCGATTTCTTAGGGCTTGACCCGATCCAGGACTCTCGGAAAACCCGAGTCTCTTTACTTCAGGTTATCCAGGAAGAAACAGACATCACTGCCATTACTGGTCGGAAAATATTTTCCATTTAAGATAACTTAAACATTTTATGCAAAGTTTATAGATTTGTTGATAAATTCATAATTTCTTTCAAAGAGTAATAATTAAGAATTTAGTTGCCTTTACTACTAATTATTATTACAGCTATTCATGAAATTTAATTTTTTTTTTATCAAATAAATCAGTAATATGATGGGCAAGGAGAGGCACCCGAGGAGATACTACTGCTAGAGAGTCATTTGGTACTGTGATGGCAAGATAGTACTACATTGGATCCCTCTCTGGTTAAAGCTCATTTTTCCTTTGCCTAATTTCCGAGTCAACACAATATTAATCTCTCCATTAACTTTTAAAGGCCAAGACTGAATAACAATATTTTTTTATTCAAATTTGATTTGGAATAAAATAGTTTATTTTTAAAATCATTGATCAAAGATTTGGTGTTGATGTACTCTACATAAAATGAGGAGAATATAAATAGATGGAGAGAGCTGACTCGAGCGGCCGACCCTTCAATACAATGGGAATTATTAGATTGAGAGAAGAAGACAGTTACTTGAGTAGCTAAGCCAATCTATAGTCTATGCTTGAAACATTATTTACAAGAACAATATCATGTCGACCTTTCATTGGTCGGAAATTTAGTCTGAACACTGTCACTGAGATATGCTTTAAATATGGAAGACTTCCCACCCCTAACTTCAATACTCATTTGTTAGGCCTATAAATATTTCCATTCCTTAACCTGAATATCAAACCTAGAATATTCTTCGAACAGTCACAAATAATTTCCAAGATATCGCTATAACTGTTGTTTGTTCGTAACTATGACGTCTAAGTTTAAAAAAATAGTTTTAGACCATGTTTGATATAATTCTTTGGACACTTCCATTTACAGTATGTTAAGTTTGAAGTGGATGATGAATGGAGAAGTATTGATTCAAAAACTCAATATAGAGACGACTGGCGAAATGAAACCGAGGCCCTTTGCGTTAATTGGCGTAGGAGATGATGATGATATATATAATGAATTTTAATTAAAAAACTAAAATGTAAAATTAGTAAACTGCTAATTCTTATTTATGAAAAGTAACTCCTCTGAAATAATTTCTTCCTATCAATAAAAAAAAAAAAATAGTCCTCAAAATCTCAAGCTGAGTCTAAATTCAGGGGAAATTGCGTTATCGTTTTTACACTAAAATATGTCGTATTTGCTGCTACCAAAGAAACACAGGAGGAATATAAATGTTGGATTTTAGAATACTGAACAAAAGCAACAATGTTCCTTCTGACTGTAATGTCAGGTAGGCCTACAATACAATGCTCTATAGATGCAGGAGCTGTTATTTTATATAGATCTACAATGCAGCTCTTAAAACATATCGATGCTGGAGCTACACTTTAAGATAGGTCTACAATGCAACGCTTAAGACATATAGATGCAGAATCTGCAATATAGGATAGGTCTACAATGCAATGCTTAAAGCATATAGATAATTTAAAAGGAAAACATGACGGTGTTTTTATGCTTTGACATTACCGCACTTGAAGCAATGTGTGGAAAGACAGACATATCACTCTAAACACAAAGAAGCGGCTTCTCAAATCACTTGTTTTCCCCATCGCATCATACGGCTCAGAATGTTGGGTTTTAAAAGCTACAGATCGGAAAAGATTAGAAAGTTCTGAATTATGGTGTTACAGAAGAGTCCTTAGGATAAGCTGGATTGAGAAAAAGACTAACGTGGAAGTTTTACAAAAGATCAATATCGAAAAAAAGATTACTTGACATTTTGGATGAAAGAAAACTAACTTTTATTGGACACCAGGTTCGGAAACACAATACTCTGGAAAGAACGCTACTAATTGGATCAGTTTATGGTACAAGAACGAGAGGAAGGCCTAAAACTAGATTGAGTGGCAATATCAAGGAGTTGTGCGGGCTAAGGATGGTGGAGTTGGAAAGGAAGGCTCAAGACCGGAATGAATGGAGAAGTTTTGTGCAGAGGGCCACGGCCGTTCGACATCGAACACCCCGTACTTGATGATGATGATGCCTACACATACTAGACACACGCCCGGACCTTGTTGCTTCGTGCTTGAAGGAAACGTAGAATTAGAATCCCGCTGTTTTTTTCAAAGCTGGTGCTTGATTGGGGATGCTTACAGCTTCAGCTATTGTAAGTCTACCTTAGTAGTTCTCCCTGTGAACAATGGGTTTCGTCAATTATTTCTTTCGGGGAGGGTTTCCGGTCGTGGTCATCAATATAGTGTTGGTTTATTGCCCCTGGATTTTTATGTTCCAGCATCCGTCTTCGGACTGTTGTGGTAGTGTGTCCAGTGTAATATTTCTGTGAGATGTACACATTTCTTCAGACATGTACATTTATAGACTACGTTGGTGCATGCTTCAATAGGTCCTTTTGGGGGCGGTACTGTTCTCCAACACAAGACTTTCAGTTAGGTTGGGTTTGCTATGTATTACAAATTTTACTTTCTGGTAAGGGGTTTTCGGGGAAACCCCTTGTTTATGGTGGACATACCACAGTACCTTAACAGTCCGACGATCACTCACAGCAAAACAACCTAGCCCAAGGGCTCCAACAGGGAAAAATAGCCCAGTGAGGAAAGGAAAAAAGGAAAAAGATAAACGATACAAGAAGTAATGAATAATTTAAACACATTTTAAAATATTAACAACTTTGAAACAGATATTTCATATATGAACTATAAAAACATTTATGGCAGCCTGTTCAACATAAAAACATTTGCTGCAAGTTTGAACTTTTGAAGTTTCACTGATTTAACTACCCAATTAGGAAGATCACTCCACAACTTTGTCACAGCTGGAGTAAAACTTCTAGTATACTGTGTAGAATTGAGATTCATGATGGAGAAGGCCTGACTATTAGAATTAACTGCATGCCTAGTATTACGAACAGTATACATAGACACATACACACACACACACACACACACACACATATATATATATATATATATATATATATATATAGTTTTGCCAATAGAAAAAATACTAAACACCTTGATCATTCATGGCCACTACAGTATCACCAATTCTGTACTTTTCTGTTTGTGAGGTTTTCATCTTCATACCTTATCACAATAGTTTTAACCAAAGACAAGTAACATGATTATCAAATAAAACATTAGATAATTGTCTTGGGCAAACTAGAAATTGGACGCAATTAAAAACTTAAAAGCCTTTGAAATATTAAGATAAAATTCTAACTGAATAACAAATGATAGATATAATAAATCGTAAGAAAAAACATAATAGGCTTGAAAAACCGATAGCTTTTACTTAATCGATATTGCGAAGGAGTTTGTAGCAAAGAATCATCATCGTCAGTGTGCTTCGGTAAATTCACCACGTAGGCCTACTTGTATTTCATGATAGCTATTGTGTACATTTTGTTATTGGTCACATAAAATTCGTCCAAAAATATGAATTTGTCTTTGCTAGAATCCGTTTTCAGAGATCAGGAAACCGTTCTTCTTTGTTGTCCAAACTTGCTTCCCAAGCCATTTTCTAGTCTTTCTTTCTAGTTGTGCTCTCTTCCTTGGCCCTCTTTATTTCCTCATCTTTTCTTATTATATTATTTATTTTATTCTTTCAGTAGCGCATTTAAAGTGTCTAACTGTCTATACATGTCTGAAATACTTGGGATTTCCTCTGCTCCTTTCTTGTTGCTCCTCACTTTATTCAGAGGATCTTCTGCACACAAGCAAAATAACCCATCGATATCTTCCGTTTTCTTTATCGTCCTCAATAGGGATTTTAGGACGAAAGATTCTTATATAATCAGTTATCTATAATTATAGAAAGGATTGAATCTTCGGGAAAATATGAATTAATTTATTAAATATATCATTTAATCCAATGAAAAAAGGGAATTTCAAACTTGGGAGTTAAATCAAAGAAAATTCACATAATAATTTTCAAAGTTAAGATATTGTAAACTTATTTTGATCTGTAGTGAGCGTGAAAAAACGAAGTTACCACTAACCCAACATTTTTGCGTTTAGAGCTTTTATTTTTGGTGTAAACCAACATTTACTCGATCATTGATATTAGAGATATTGTGCAACAGGTGTTCATGGGACCTTTGAGTTCAATCTACTAAGAATTCAAAGACTCTAAGTTTTTATTCCCTTTGACAAAAATCTTTATTGTCTCCAAAAAAGTTTTATATTAATTTTATCCCGTTCTACCTTGAACTCTCTTAGGATAAACATAGTTAGAGCAACCAATTTTTCTTTTGTGCAGATTATTTATGGCCGTCTTCTGTATTATCCATTGCAACAGAAGGATTTTACAATATATCACTCAGTCTTGTATCTCGTTCTCTTCACTTTCCAAAATGTTCTCTTGAAATTTCCTTCAAATTTGCTCATTATTAAAGAGAAACTTGAAAGTCTGCTATATGTTGCAAAGAAACACACACACACACACACACACACACACACACACATATATATATATATATATATATATATATATATATATATATATATATATATATGTGTGTGTGTGTGTGTGTGTGTGTGTGTGTGTGTGTGTGTGTGTGTGTGCGCGCATGCATGTCATACACGCAGACCGTATATTTTTGCTTGTTGGTGTGCACACGTGAGAATATCACAGTGAGTAAAACGTTTATGAGGATTCAAATAATGTATCTATGCATTTAGACCTTCCGTTTTACTCAACAATGCCGCGGCTCCATCTGTGCGTGGACGTAAGCCTACTCAATGATTCTAGAAAAGTCCAAATTCTTGAAGTTTTTTATTTAATGCCATAAAAATATCATCTCTGGTACTCTTTGCTTTTACAGTATTGTAATAAAAACAATAAAGCTTCTTTCAGTTTTCCATTAAAACTTTATCTTATAAATGCAAGTAATTGAGAAGAAATAGGAATGTTGGTTGATTGGTCTAATTGTAGAACATAATTTACATTCTTCACTTTCTCCTTATCAACTTACTCGGTATGTCTCTCACAATGTCAGTAATTCGCCTACCAACCGTAGGCCTATTGTGTGACGGGAGTTTGGATTCAAGTTCAGAGCCATCTTTTCTCAATGAATAGCTCGATAAATTGCCAAGAAGCTCTCCCCCCATCGGGGTTTACCTTTTCTAATAAGAAACATTATTTGATGCCGTTTGAGCTTTGAAATCATCATTTTTATACCATTTGTTTTTTGTCCTTCTAACTCTGTTTTCTTGCATCAGAAAAATCTATTGGTTTATTTGTAAATGGTGCCTGGTGTTCACACTACAAATGTCTTTCCATTATTGATTCTTTAGGCTCTCGTCATCCAACACCTCCAAACATATTACAATAACATATTTAGGATGATGACGTCATTAACAAACTGAACAAAACCTCTCTAGAACGTTCGCTGCTTTGATTGTGATTGACCATTGCTGCTTGGTCCGACAAGTCTCCTTCCATTATCAGACTGACACGGTCCTTTTTACTGGTGCCTTACCTCTAGTATTAGTTGCTCTTTGACCTCTATTTTGAGGCATATGGCCTCTAGCATTAGAGACTCTTTGACTACTTTCTATTAGGGCCTTACCTCCAGCATTAGATAGTCATTGACTTCTATCTATAGTCCTTGACTTCTATCTTGAGGCGTCTAACCTCTAGTTTTAAAGGCTCTTTGAGCTCCTTTTTTTTTTTTCTTTTTTTTTGTGGTGCCTTACCTCTATCATTAAAGGCTCTTTCACCCCTTGTAAGTGATGCCTTACCTCTAGTACTGGATGATCTTTGATTTATTTTGAGGCGTCTAACCTCTAGCATTAGAGTTCTTTTTTTTTTTACCCATTTTTAGTGGTGCCTTACCTCTAGCATTTTTTATCTCTATTTTGAGGAGTTTAACCTGTAGCATTAGAAGCTCTTTGACCTCTTTTTAGTAATGCCTTACCTCTAGCATTAGTGTGTCTTTGAACTCTATTCTGAGGCGTTTAACCTCTAGCATTAGAAGCCATTTGATCCCTTTTTAGTGGTGCCTTACCTCTAACATTAGAGGGTCTTTGACCTCTATTTTAATTCACCTTAACTAAAGTATTAGAGGCTCTTTAACGTCTATTTGAGGCATCCTACCTCCAGCATTAGAGGCTCTTTGGCCCCTTTTTAGTGGTGCCTTTCCTCTAGTATTAGAGGATCTTGGACCTCTATTTTGAGGCACCTTATCTCTAGCAGAGGCTTTTTTACCTCTTTTTAGTGGTGCCTTACCATTAGCATTATAGAATCTTTGACCTCTATTTTGAAGTGCCTTAACTTTTACATTAGAGGCTCTTTGATTCCTTTTTATTGATACCTCACCTCTAGCATTAGACGCTCTTTGGCCTCTATTTTGAGGTATCTCTCCTCTAGCATTAGAGGCTCTTTGGTCTCTCTTTCGTGGTACCTTACCAATGACCTTAGAGGCTTTTTGGCCTCTTTTATGAGGCGCATTAACTCTAACATTAGAGTCTCTTTGATGCGTCATAATTTTAGTATTTCAATTCCCCATTTTCTATATACTCGTGATGGCTCTTTTAGCTAGGCTTTATCAGTACAGCTGGGGCAAAGCCATTTAAATTCTCCTATATATTCTCTGATGTTGACATCCATAAAGACGCTTTTCTTGTGGTAGAACCCTCCACAACATTCACATCCTATCCATCCCCCCCCCCCCACAACCAAATATCTACACAAAAGGCTACTTTCCATCCCGGTGTAATTCTACTTTTCGACTTGAGTTCCTCCTTGAGATTAAATGATACTTTCAACAAAATTTAAGCTATAACACAGCTCAATATATATATATATATATATATATATATATATATATATATATATATATATACATATCTATCTATATATATATATATATATATATATATATATATATATATATATATATATATGAGGCCTTTGTCCTGCAGTGGATATGAAATGGTTATATCCATTGTTTTCCCTATTCATATGTTTTCTTTTTTTCCATTACCATTTTAATATCTTTTCCCCTTCATTGCCATATATATTTTTCTTATGTAAACTTCTAAGACCAACACGAGACCGGGAACGGCGCTGAAAATTTTATCTTGGGGAGTTAAGATCTATATTCCCCATTTCACACATTTCATTGAAAGGTTTAACGTCATCATCCTCATGTCCAGTAAATCGACGAGATGATGGTTAGGAGGACGCACCCAGACAAGTCCCACAAGAGTATGATATGACCAGAAGGAAATTGCAGGGTATCTTTGAATTCATATCTTGCAGATAAAAGATTAAAAAGTATTATGTAAATTTTAATAAAGTACTGCATAAATTTAATTTTTAATGGTAATATTTGCAAATAGACATTATTTATTATTTTGATCTAGATAATATTTTCATTATTTAAGAAAAAATATAGCATTATGAGAGGTTTATGAATAATTTTAGAACAAGAGCTAAACTCAGGAGATGTGCCATATTGAGGCATAGAACGAAGTCTTTCATTTGTTCCTTTCAAATGCTGGAGATCTTTAATCTGATTGGAGACCTCTTTTGTATCTAAACTGAGTGGCTTCTTTTTTTTTTGGAGTGACATACAGTATAATCAGTTGTTCTGCTTAGATTCGATGCTTAATTTATAGTATTTGGCCCATACCACCTGAAACAGGGGCCGGGAATCCATCCAGTTCGAGGTTCATGTGGAAAATATCTAAAATGAAGACTCCAAAACAGCTAAGAAAAGGATGATAATCATGAACACTTCGTTCAACATGAATACCATGAGCTTGGAGACTTACGGTTACGGAGCTTTGCTCCAAAGAGCAAAACTAGATCAAATACCACAAGATTCCCGCGAAATGTAGACACAAATAATCATTGTAAATAGCTTCTGAAGATGACTCGGGAATTCTAAAAAAATCTTTCCTCTTTTCCCTCCAGAGCCATTGTCAGTTACTGCAAGATCTACGTTTTTTTTTTTTTTTTTATTTATTTATTTATTTTTTTTTTTTTCATTTTCCTGGCACCATCTGTCTATCTGCCAATGCCCATATCAGCATTTATCTCCACACCTTCACCTGCCTTCCTTCTTTGAAGAATTTGCATTATGTTTGTTTCTTTACCTTGTTTTTCTATGAACTTGACTTTTCATATCAACTACGTGTGGGGAGGAATCCACTTGCCAGGCCTAGTTTACTGAATCCATTTCTGAAATAGGCCTATACGTATATTCTTTTTGGACTCTCTTCTGATACTTCTGGGCTATTGCTGTTCTGGACATTCATTTATTCTTCTTTTTCTGTCTTCCCATTGATTCGTTTATTGTTGGTTATTGTAGTCTCACCTCTTCTGCCTCTGTTCTCTCTTCACTAATGGATTGTCTTTCGTCTAATGGATCTTCCCTCTTGTTTGTCTACATTTCCTGCTTTGTCTATCGTTAATAATTCTTTGTTGAGAACTTTCAGATCCTCGATCATGAGCCACTGGCTCCTTCCCTCCCAATCGTTCTTCTTGTGCAAATTCGCTTCCTAAGCCAATTTATAACCCGTCTGTATCTAGTTGTGGCACTCTTCTTTGACCCTCTTTATTTTCTCTTCCTTGACCGTATTTATTTCAGCTTTTCCTCTTATCTTACTTTTTCATTCTTTCATTGGGGTATTTAAAGTGTCTATAAATGTCTAAAATAACACTTTTGATTTCCTCTGCTCCTTCTAGTTGTTCCTCACCTCTTTCAGATTTGCAACTTATTTGCACAAAAGCAAAATTACTTTGATTTTTCCCCTTCATATGATCGTATTAAGTAGAAAAATAGTTATCAATTATCATCTAAGGAAATGAAAAACTCTTTTAATAGATATGTGTAAATTTGTTAAATTTATAAAGTACATCAACTTTGTGAAAGAATATAAATTTTGAAGGGTTTTATAAAAAGAAAAAACATAAAAATATGTAATATCGATATACTGTGAATTTATATCGGTGGGTAGAGTAGTTGAAACCTATCTACTTTACAGTAGTGCCAGAAGCGCGTTAGTTACCCCATTTATTTATTTTTGGTGTAAACCATTATGATACTCATTAATAATTGCTGATATGTAATACAGCACACTAGGCCTACAACAACTAACGTAGATTCAGTAATTGTGAATATGAAATCTCTCTTTTACTGTAAACAAGTATTTACTTTCTTCACGAATATTTTAAGTTGTAATTCGTTCACATTCTACCTTTTAATCATTTAGGATAAAACACGAGTGTCACTCTTGGTTTATTGGCATCATATTGTTTTTTTTTTTTTCTTTTTTTTGGCATTTATTAACTTTTCATTCAGATTCACTGCCGACTTCTGTATAATTATTGCGCCAACTCTACAAGGAAGGATTTTGTAACATATCCACTCTTATATCTTGTTCTCTTCCCTTTTCAAAATGTTCATTATTTTCTTGAAAAAGGTCACAAACACCATCTACATATTTTCTTGTGAAATTCGCTTTTATTTTTATCATGATTTAACTTGAGTTCTTTATTAGAGAGAAACTCGAAAGTCTATTCTATGTTGCAAAGAAAAGTTCATCAATACTTTTTCACCAATGCAACAGTTACTTTTAGATCTTGAAGAGGAACTTCAATTAGGAAAATACGTGATCATGTCCAGAGAGAGAGAGGGAGAGAGATTATACATTAGATTAAGAATTGCAGGCAATAATAACCTACGAAAGAATAATTAGTGTCTTTGCTTCTCTTAACAAGGCATTTCTCATAATTCATTTAACTTGTCTCATTACTCTCTCATAATTATGACTAAAGTTCTCCAAAGAATAAGTATTACAGACGATCGTATTCTCTCGAGGATAAGTGATATAGAAGACTACTAATATTTCACAAGGAGTGACCCAGACATTCAAAGACGATGACGACTCATAAAGGTTATTTCATTTGATTTTAAATATTGCAAAAACTAATGAATATTTAGTGGCACCTTATTTCAAGCATTAGAGGATGTTTGACCTTTATTTTGAGGCACTTTAGCTCCAGTATTATAGGCTCTGTGACCTCTATTTTCAGGTGCCATGCGTCTACCATTATAGGATCGTTGACCTCTATTTTGAGGCGTCTAATCTCTACCATTAGAGGGTCTTTGACCCCTTTTTAGTGGCGCCACACCTCTAGTATTAGTTGCTCTTTGACCTCTATTTTGAGGCATATCACCTCTAGCATCAGGTTTTTTTTTTTTTTTTTTTTTTTTTTTTTTTTTTTAGTGGGGCCCTACTTGTAGCATTTTTTATCGCTATTTTTAGGAGTTTAACCTCTAGCATTAGAAGCTCTTTTACCTCTTTTTAGTAGTGCCTTACCTCTAGCATTAGTGTGTTTTTTAACTCTATTTTGAGGCGTCTAACCTCTAGCATTAAAAGCCATTTGGCCCCTTTTTAGTGGTGCCTTACATCTAACATTAGATGGTCTTTGACCTCCATTTAATTCACCTTAGCTAAAGTATTAGAGGCTCTTTAACGTCTATTTGAGGCATCCTACCTCCAGCATTAGAGGCTCTTTGGCCCCTTTTTAGTGGTGCCTTACCTCTAGCATTAGAGGATCCTGGACCTCTATTTGGAGGCACCTCATCTCTAGCATTAGAGGCTTTTTTAATCCAATGAAAACAGTGATTCTTAAATTTGGGAGTTAAATGATAAAAATTTCACATGATAATTTTTAATGTTAAGATATTGCAAACTTATTTTGATCTGTAGTGAGCAGGAAACAAGCAAGTTACATATATTTCTTTCATTGCATCATCTTATTTTTGGTGTAAACCAACATTCATACTCTCATTGCTGTTAGAGATATTATGCAACAGGTGTCTATGGGACTTTTAAGTTTTTGCTATCAGGAATTCAAAGATTTTGAAGGTTTATTCCTTTGAGCATGCCAAAATCTTTATTGTCCTTAAGAAAATTTAATATAGATTTTTTCCCGTTCTACCTTAAACTCATTTGGGATAAACATAGTTACATCAACCAGTTGTGTTATTACCCTTTTTTATGTTCAGGTTATTCATGGCCGTCTTCTGTATTATTCATTGCAACAGCTCTATGCAAGGAAGGATTTTGCAACATATCCACTCAGTCTTGTATTCGTTCTCTTCACTTTCCAAAATGTTCTCTTGTAACTTGCTTTTATTTTGATTACGTTTAACCTTGCTTTCATTATTAAAGAGAAACTTGAAAGTGTATTATATGTTGCAAAGAAACTGTTTTTTATTTGTTAGATTACTGTAAGCATGAGGATGGAATTACCTTCAATAAAATAGGAGCACATCATAATCAGTTGTGTAAATGGAGAAAATTGCCACAATATTTAATCCTATCAGCAAATCTTTTCTTAACCTATTCATATTTTCAAGTCATCCTCTTTTTAATTTTTTTTTATTATGCATATATTATTAATACTTTAGTTTTTCTATTTCTATTTCAATGCAATGAACCTCAAACAACAATATATATATATATATATATATATATATATATATATATATATATATGTGTGTGTGTGTGTGTGTGTGTGTGTGTGTGTTTGTGTTTATATTATTAATATTATTATTATTATTACTATTAATATTATAAATAATTGCTAAGCTACAACCCTAGTTGAAAAAGCACAATTCTATAAGCCCAAGGACTCCAGCAGGGAAAACAGCCCAGTGAGGAAAGGATACAATGAAAATTAAAATGTAACAAGATTGAAATAAATATCTCCTTTATGAACTATAAACACCAACAAAACAAGAGGAAGAAAAATAAGATAGAATAGTGTGCCCCAGTGTTCCCTCAACCAAGAGAACTCTAATCCAAGGCAGTGGAAGACCATGGTACAGAGGCTATGGCACTACCCAAGACTAAAGAAGAATGGTTTGATTTTGGAGTGTCCTTTTCCTAGAAGAGCTGCTTATCATAGTTAAAGTGTCCCTTCTACTGAATAATTACAGCGCAGTAACCCCTTGGGTTAAGAAGAATTTTTCGGTAACCTTAGTGTTGTCAGGTGTATGAGTACAGAAGAGAATATGTAAATAATATGCTAGACTATTCGGAGTGTGTGTGCGTAGTCAAAAGGAAAAATCAACCGTAACCAGAAAGGATGATCCTATATAAAGATAAAATTGTAACTGAAGAACAAATGATGTATATGATAAATCGTAAGTAAAAACATAATAGGCTTGAAAAACCGATAGCTTTTACTTGATCGATATTGCGAATGAGTTTGTAGCAAAGAATCATCATCGTCAGTGTGCTTTGGTAAATTCACCCCATAGGCCTACCGGCATTTTATGATAGCTATTGTGAACATTTTGTTATTGGTCACATAAAATTCGTCATCAAATATGAATTTATCGTTACTAGAATCCGTTTTCAGAAATCTGGAAACCGCTCTTCTTTGTTGTGCAAACTCGTTTTCTAAGCCCTTTTCAAATTTCTTTCTTTCTAGTTGTGCTCTTTTCCTTGACCCTCTTTATTTCCTTATCTTTTTTTTCTTATCTAACTGATTTTATTCTTTCATTAGCGTATTCAAAGTGTTTAATTGTCTATACATGTCTGAAACACTTGGGATTTCCTCTGCTCCTTTCTTGTTGATCCTCACTTTATTCAGAGGAACTTTTGCACACAACAAAATAACCCATCGATATCTTCCGTTTTCTTTATCGTCTTCAATAGGGATTTTTGGACGAAAGATTCTTGTATAATCAGTTATGTATAATTATAGAAATGATTGAATCTTCGGAAAAATATGAATTAATTTGTTAAAAATATCATTTAATCCTATGAAAAAAGGGAATTTCAAATTTGGGAGTTAAATCATAAAAAATTCACATAATAATTTTCAAAGTTAAGATACTTTAAACTTATTTTGAACTGTAGTGAGCGTGAAACATGATAGCGACACTGGTTCTCAGTTTTGGTTTAGCGATTTTATTTTTGGTGTAAACCAACATTTTCTCGATCATTGCATTTAGAGTTATTTTGCAACAGGTGTCCATGGGACCTTTAAGTTCTATCTATCAAAGATTCAGACTGTATAGGTTGTATTTCCTTGAGCACAACAAAAATCTTTAGTATCTTGAAGAAAGTTTGATATTAATGTTATCCCGGTCTACCTGGAACTCAGTTGAGATAAACTTAGCTAACTATAGTTAACCTCTTGAGAGAAGAAGAATTGATTGGTAATTTCAGTGTTGTCAAGTGTACGAGGAAGGAGCAGAATGTGTGAAGAATATGCGTGACTATTCTGTGTATGTGTCGAGAAAGAGGTAATGAGCCGTAACCAGAGAGATGGGTCGAATATAGTACTGTCCGGCTAGATTATAGGTGGTAACATAAACATTTAACAGATTCTTAAGTTGGTAACGATACACCCTTGTTTACTCTCATTTTCGTAAAATGATTCAATTATAACATCACTTACTTCCTGGTACTCTCGACGATGCATCATGCGTAAGACCTCGTGCGGAGGCTCCTTCAAGTAACCCCCTCTAGATCTACCTCTCCCCCCTTGGTCTACCCCTTTCCCTAGATCTACACCTTCCCCTAGATCTACCCCGTCTTCTAGGTCTACCCCTTCCCCTAAGTCTACTTCACCCTAAGTCCACCCCTTACTTTACGTCTACCCCTATCCCCTCGGTCTATCCCTTCCCCTAAATCTACCCCTTCCCATAAGTCTATCCCTTCCTCTAGGTCTACCCTTCCCCCTTGGTATACCTCTTACCCTAGGTCTACCCTTCCCCCTTGGTAACCTCTTACCCTAGGTCTACCCTTCCCCCTTGGTATACCTCTTACCCTAGGTCTACCCTTCCCCCTTGGTATGCCTCTTATCCTAGGTCTACCCTTTTCTATAGATCTACCCCTTCCTCTAAGTCTACCCCTTCCTCCAGGTCTCCTCCTTCCTTTAGTTCTACCCTACACCCTTTTGTCTACACTTTCCCCTTGGTCTACCCTTTTAACTAGGTTTTCCACTTCCTCTATGTCTACTCTTTCCTTAAGGTCCACCCTTCCCCTAGGTCTACCACTTCCCTAAGTTTACCCTTTATTCTAGTACTACCCCTTCCTGTAGGTCTACAGCTTCCCCTAAGTTTACCCCTTCCTCTAAGTTTAAAACCCCATTTGGTCTACTCCTTTTGCCTAGATCAACCCCTCCCCTAGGTCTCCCACTTCCATTAGGTCTACCCCTTCCTCTAGGTCTACCCCTTTCCATAGGCTTTTGCCTCCCTTAGGTCTACCCGTTCCTCTATGTCTACCCCTCACCTAGGTGTACCCTTTCCTTTAGATGCATCCCTCCTACCTTGGTCTACCCCTTCCCCAAGGTCTACCCCTTTTTCTAGATCTACACCTTCCCTTATGTCTAGGTCTACCTCCCCTTGATCTAGTCCTTCCCCTAGGTCTACCCCTCCCCCTAGGTCTACCCCTCCCCTAGGTCTACTCCTTCACCTAAGTGTACCCCTTCCCTAGGTCTATCCTTCCCCTAGGTCTACCACTCCTCTAGGTCTACCCCTCCCTTAGATCTACCCCCACAAGGTCTACTCCTTCCTCTAGGTCTACACCTTCTTCTATGTTTACCCCTCCCTCCTTGGTCTACCGCTTTTGTTCTACCCATAACCCCTAGGTCGACACCTCACCTATTCGTACCCCTTCCTCTATGTCTACCCCTTTTTTTAGGTGTACCCCTAACTTAGGTCTACGTCTTCCTCTAGGGTTACCCCTTCCTCTAGGTTTACCTGTTGCAACTTGGTCTATCTCTCCCATAGTCTACCCCATCCTTTAGTTCTACCCCTCCCTGAGGTCTACCCCTTCCTCTAGGTCTACCCCATCCTCTAGGTCTACCCCCTCCCTTTTGTTTATCCCATCCTTTAGGTCACGTCTCCTTCCTTGGACTACTCCTTCCCCATGTGTACCCCTCCCTAGGTCTACCCCTTTTTCTAGCTCTACACATTCCCCTAGATATACCCCTCTCCTAGGTCTACCCTTTCCTCTAGGTCTACCCCTTCCTCTGGTCTATCCCTTCCTCTAAGTCTACCCCATCCCAAATGACTACCCCTCCCCTAGGCCTACCTCGTTGTTTATCTCACCCCTCCTCCCTTTGCCTACTCTTTCCCCTAAGTCTATCCCTTCCTTTAATTCTACCCCTTCCTTGAGTCTACCTTCCCTTGGGTCTACCCCTTCCTATAGGTATACCCGTCCTAAATTGGTCTACCTCTCCCCTAGATCTACATCTCTCCTAGGTCTACCCCATCGTTTAGGTCTACCTCTTCCCCTACATCTACCTCTTCCTCTAGGTCTACCCCTTTCCCAAGGTCTACCCATTCCACATGGGTATCTCATCCTTTATGTCACCCCTCCTTCCTTGGTCTACTCCTTCCCCAAGGTCTAACCCTCCCCTAGATCTACCCCTTCCTTTAGTTCTATACCTTCCATTAGTTCTACCCCTCCCCTAGGTTTACCCCTTTCACTAGGTCTACCCCTTCCCCAACGTCTACCATTTCCCTATGGGTATCCCATCCATTATGTCACACCACCTTCCTTGGTCTAATCCTCCCCCTAGGTCTACCCCTTCCCTAAGGTCTACCCCTATCCCATTCTCTCAAGTCTACTCCTCCCTTAGGTCTACCCTTTTTCCCATGTCTACCCCTTACTCTATGTCTACCCCTTTCCCAAGGTTTACCCATTCCCCTTTAGTATCCTATCCTTTATGCCACCTTATCTTCCAAGTGAGAAGATGAGGGCGTATCATTTTCCCAAGGCATCAGCTGATGCAGTGATTCCCCAGCCTCAAGAGGAGATCCCCCAAGATCAAGTCCAGGTGGACGTGGAAGTCGCAGTCGCGATGCAAGACATCCAGTTAGATGACAGGATGTCTGACCTGGACGAGCGTTTGGAACAAGACCTCCTGGCAGAAGGTCAGGATGAAGTTCAAACCCCGGATGTCGTAGAGGATGAGGTCGACGAGGTGTCGGCTACTCCGGTTCAGATTCCGGAGCCTATTCCCTCAACATCGGCCGGTCTCCCAGTAGAACTGGGACAGGCCCTCTCTTCGATTGTTGGAATGATCCAACAAATGCAGAAGGAGAATCAGGAGAAGGCGGCTGCTATGGAACTGCGTATGCAGTCCCTGGCAGAATCACATGGGCCCCGGAAAAGGCTCAATGTGAAAGACCTTCCCTTATGCTCAGATGCTAACCTATGGAGGTATGCTGAGCACATGCCGATGACGACTGGAAAGATCGTCATCTCGGATAAGCTGGGTTCAGTTCCCCTAGAGGAGGTGGAATTCTGGCCCAGCAAGGCATCATATCCGGACTGCTATGTCCGGCTGAGAAAAGAACCAGCTTCAAGGGAGGAGACAGAGCCGAAGGAGGTCATAATTATGGACCACGCTAAGGCTCAAGCCCTACTTTCATCCTCGATGAAAGAGAGGGGCTTCTCTAACTCGAAGGTAGCTGCATTGAGCAAGAAGCTCCCTTCTTTTGTGTCCTCTCCTGCTAGAGCCTTCCCCTTTTTACAGAAAGGGTTTGCGGCTGTCCTAAAGGCAGTCGAGGCCGGCAAGCCTTGCCCCTCCCTGGAGGAGTGTAAACCCTTGTCGCTGGCCCTGCCTATGGACCACAAAGACTGGAAGGATGTCCATCTGATGTTCTCAGTGGGAAAGTTGGAGGCTGATATTGCCGGACGGCAATTCGACGAGGACCTCCCCAAGCTGTCCGACTCTCTTTTACGAAGAGAGTTCGAGACAAAAGAAAGACTGGCTGCCTCAATGTCTCATCAGACTACTCTTGAGACGATGGCAAGTGACCCCAAGGTCCATGAAATGTTCATGGTGGTGGCTAAGTCTCACCTAGCCACAGTGACGAAGGACCTTTATAGCTTCGTCAAGGCAAGGAGAGCTTGCAGGGAGTTCGTGTTCACCGGGGCTACGGTGAGACACGAGCCAAGGAAGTTAATCTCCTCCAACATTTGGGGAAAAGACCTTTTCCCTACCGATGTGGTCAAAGAAGTTGTTGATAAGGCCGCCGTGGAGAATAGAAACCTTCTCCAGAAGTGGGGCCTGGCTATCAAAAGAAAGTCTTCCCCGGATGAGGGTCCTCAACCAAAGAGGAAGAATATGAGGACTAGGCTACCGTCTCGGCCAGCCAAGCCTTTTAGACAGCAACAGCAACTGCAATTGCCATTGCCTCCAGTGCCCCAGATGGTGGCACAAACCCCGACCACTTTTCAGTGGGTACCCCAGGCTGTGCCAGGTCAGTCCACCGCATTCACCCCAACGTTCGAAGGACAGTCTTCTTCCTTTCATGCAAAACCTAGAGGAGCAGCCAGAGGCTCGTCTAGGCGCCCCTCAAGGGGAAGGGGATTCAGAGGTGGTCGTGGTCAGGGAGGCAAGACCTCAGGACGGCAGTCCAAGTGAAACGATACCGGTAGGAGGGAGCCTGATGAAATTTTGGGATCGCTGGACCTTCGATCCCTGGGCCCAAAGCCTACTCAAGAATGGACTGGGCTGGAGCTGGTACAGCACTCCACCCCCGTGCCTTCGGTTTTTCCAACACTCCACCCCCGTTCTGGAGGAGTACGTTCAAGAACTGTTGGAGAAAAAGGTGATCCGAAAGGTGAAGTCCATCAAATTCCAAGGGAGGCTGTTTTGTGTTCCCAAGAAAGACTCGGAAAAGCTCAGAGTCATTCTGGACTTGTCGCCACTCAACAAGTTCATAGTGAATTGCAAATTCAAGATGCTAACACTGCAACACATAAGGACCTTACTGCCCAAGAGGGCATTCTCAGTCTCTATAGACTTGTCAGACGCCTATTGGCACATTCCAATCAGCCGTCGACTCTCCCCCTACCTAGGGTTCAGGCTACAACGGAGACTATACGCCTTCAGAGCCATGCCATTCGGGCTAAACATAGCCCCAAGGATTTTCACGAAGCTTGCGAGCGCAGCTCTCAAACAATTACGCCTAAAGGGAATTCAGGTAGTAGCCTACCTGGACGACTGGCTGGTGTGGGCAGCATCCGAGACCGAATGCTTGCAAGCTTCCAGTCAGGTGATCCAGTTCCTAGAGTACCTAGGCTTCAAGATCAACAGAAAAAAGTCTCGACTTTCTCCATCCCAAAAGTTCCAGTGGCTGGGAATCCACTGGGACCTTTTGTCACACAGTTTCTCCATCCCGACGAAGAAAAGGAAGGAGATAGCGGGCTCTGTCAAGAGACTTCTAGATTCCAAAAGGATATCAAGACGCAAACAGGAGAGGGTACTAGGCTCTCTCCACTTTGCTTCAGTGACAGACCCAGTGCTAAGAGCACAGCTAAAGGATGCAACCGGAGTTTGGAGAAGGTATGCATCAAACGCGCGAAGAGATCTGAGAAGACCAGTGCCGCCTCGGCTACGTACTCTTCTCAGGCCTTGGTCCCAAGCCAGACATCTAAAGAAGTCGGTTCTTCTTCAGCCACCTCCCCCGTCGATGACAATTCACTCAGACGCCTCAAAGGAGGGATGGGGAGGTCACTCTCATCGGAAAAAAGTCCAGGGGACTTGGTCCAAGCTATTCAGGACCTTTCATATAAACTTTCTAGAAGCTATGGCAGTGCTCCTTACCTTAAAGAAAGTCTCCCCGCGTCACTCGATCCACATAAGATTGGTGTTGGACAGCGAGGTGGTTGTGAGATGCTTGAATCGACAAGGGTCGAGGTCACCACCTCTCACCAGGTGATGTTAGCCATTTTCCGATTGGCGGAAAAGAAGAAGTGGTACCTGTCGGCAGTTCACCTTCAAGGAGTCCGCAATGTGACAGCGGACGCTCTATCCAGGTTCACACCGATAGAGTCGGAATGGTCCTTAGACGCAGGATCATTCTCCTTCATTCTGAATCAAGTCCCAGAACTGCAGATAGACCTCTTTGCGACGAAAGACAACAAGAAGTTGCCCCTGTACGTGTCCCCGTACGAGGACCCCTTAGCGGAAGCAGTGGACGCGATGTCCCTCGACTGGAACAGATGGTCCAGGATTTATCTGTTCCCTCCTCACAACCTTCTGTTGAGGGTCCTCAACAAACTGAGATCCTTCAAGGGGGTAGCGGCAATAGTGGCCCACAAGTGGCCGAACAGTATGTGGTTCCCCTTGGCGTTGGAACTACAGATGAAGTTTGTGCCGCTACCACATCCAGTTCTGACCCAGCGAGTCCAGAAGTCGACTGTCTGCGCTTCATTACAGAAAACCCGGACCCTGCAGCTCATGATTTTCTCGCCCTTGCGGTGAGAAAGCGTTTCGGGATTTCGAAAGCCAGCATAGACTTCCTAGAGGAATATTAGTGCAAATCGACTAGAAGGCAATATGAGTCATCTTGGAGAAAATGGGTGGCCTTTGTAAAGGCAAAGAATCCGCAGGAGATCTCAACAGACTTCTGCTTATCTTTCTTCATCCACCTCCATGGCCAAGGGTTGGCAGCTAACACGATTTCAGTGTGTAAATCTGCTTTGATGAGACCCATTTTATTTGCCTTCCAGATCGACCTAGGTAACGAGATCTTTAATAAAGTTCCGAAAGCCTGCGCTAGGCTCAGACCTTCAGCACCTCCAAAGCCCATCTCATGGTCTTTAGACAAAGTTCTTCATTTCGCCTCCCTGTTGAGCAATGAAGAATGTGCGTTAAAGGATTTGACGCAAAAAGTTATTTTCCTATTTGCACTCGCGTCCGGGGCCAGGGTTAGTGAGATCGTAGCCCTCTCGAGAGAGGCAGGTCGTGTTCAGTTCCTGGATGGGGGGGATCTGAACCTGTTTCCGGATCCTACGTTTCTCGCCAAGAATGAGTTACCCACCAATAGGTGGGGTCCCTGGAGAATCTGCCCTCTGAAAGAAGATGCATCTCTATGTCCAGTAGAATGCCTAAAGGTCTATCTTCGTAGAACTTCAGACTTCAAGGGTGGTCAACTATTCAGGGGAGAAACATCAGGCTCAAATTTATCTCTGAATCAACTCAGAGCGAAAATCACATATTTTATTCGCAGAGCGGATCCTGACAGTACACCCGCAGGTCACGATCCGAGGAAAGTTGCCTCATCCCTAAATTTCTTTAATTGTATGGATTTTAACATCTCCGTTCATACACGGGCTGGAAGTCTTCCAGAGTGTTCTTTCGCCACTATGCGAAGCAAGTAGAGGAACTAAAGAGATCTGTGGTAGCAGTGGGTCGTGTAGTTAACCCTACTGTTTAACTCTGCGAGGAACAGTGGTCTTAATTGGGACGATTAAGTCCAGGGTGAGTGTGTAGGTACATACTGTACTACAAACTAAATGAGGGCACCAAGTGCCTACATAGACTGTTCCTTTTTTCAAAGGTGAACCTAGCATAAGTACAGACATGTGTGCCGAGCGTTTCTAACGCTAATGTGATTGATTTGTAATACAGACTTTTATGACTTGATACCTCGGTATCTTAATAAAGTGGCGTTTAATGGTTTTTCTTTCAGATAAACAAGTTCTGTTTACTATCATACTTATGCTTAAAGTTTTGGGTTATCCTCTTTATATATATATATATATATATATATATATATTTGTTGTTAACCTGTCTATTTATTGTCTGTCAATAAACTTGTTCTTGAGAACCTTGCGTCTCTTTCACCTGTGTCAATTTATTGGTATAATTGAGCATTTAATTCTATGTATCTTATCTGGGATAATTCTGGTAGAATTGTTCTGTTATGCAAGCTATGTTGCATTGGTTTATGTAGTCCCCTAATGGGAGGACTCCGTCCCATAAAGGGACGAGGGCAGTTATATTAGTTTCTTCCTATGCGGATATAAACCTTTGTCCAATACAAGTATTGTGCGGATTACTGGTCAATATATATTGACGCAGTGGTTCTTTACAAACTATGCTTTACTTAATATAGGGCGAGACCACTATATTAGCTTGCCTGGTATTCATACATAGGTATATGTACTCTTCGAGACTTTTCCAGAGTCTAGTAGGACTCTTCCCTGTAGGGGGCAGGAAGCTCTAACATAGTTTATAGTTAGTTGAAAAGATGTATAACGGTAACATCTTAGGTCTCTAGGTCTAGTCGACCGGGAAAAAATTACCTCCGGGGAGTACGGCACGTTCTGAGAATCCACAGATACAGTAATGCTCTGGTACACTTCCATCAGGACGACATGGCTTGAGCCCAAAAAACGGATTTTGAGCGAAGCGAAAAATCTATTTTTGGGTGAGATGGCCATGTCGTCCTGATGGACCCGCCCTTGCCTTTCTAAGAAAGGGCTGTAGGACCCCTCCCTACATACAGTATCTGTAGCACCTCGTGTACGCTACAAGGAATACAGATGGCGCCAGGATTGGCGCCAGGCACGCATACGAATCGGAGGATAGGGAAGCCTTGGGAGCGGCTCCCCTTTTTCTTTCCCGAATTCATATCTCGCCAATCACCTCCTACGAGACGAAATCTCTGTCCAGGATGTAGATTGCCATGTGGCGTGTCAAGAATACGTCCTCTGATATGTCGCGATATCCCTTTCACGAGGGATACTCGCTCCAGGAGTTAGAATTCTGGTACCTTAAGGTAAATTCTCTGGGAATATCGCCGTAGTTGTAATATACCCTAGGAAGCTACCCTATAGGAACTTCCATCAGGACGACATGGCCATCTCACCCAAAAATAGATTTTTCGCTTCGCTCAAAATCCGTTATATATATATATGATCAAGTTTTGCACATTTAAACGTGTTTTTCATATTTCAAATAAGCCATATATATTAATACATTAAAGTCTGGATTCTCTTAACGACCTCGGGATCAGAGCCCCAGGCGAAATCACTCAAAGATTATAGTATCAGGATACCTGTATGGCATACAGGTATCCTTGACCAGGGTTCAAATCCCCGCCGATCTGATACTATAGTCTTTGAGTGATTTCGCCTGGGGCTCTGATCCCAAGGTCGTTAAAAGAATCCAGACTTTAATGTATTAATATATATGGCTTATTTGAAATATGAAAAACACGTTTAAATGTGCAAAACTTGATCATATATATATATATATATATATATATATATACATATGTATTATATATATATATATATATATATATATATATATATATATATATATATATATATATATATTTATATATATATATATATATATATATATATATATATATGCATATATACAGTATATATATACTGTATATATATATACATATATATATGTATATATATGTGTGTATATATATATATATATATATATATATATATATATATATATATATATATATATATATATATATATATGTATATATATATGCGAAATATATCACACATGTATATATATATATATATATATATATATATATATATATATATATATATATATCATATATATATATCATAAACCAATACCAGTCCACTGAAGCACATAGGCCTCTGACAATCTTTTCTTAACTAATCAATCCCTCGTCTTCTCCTTATTCTGCTTCTTTTACAATATCTCTTTTACCATTCTATTATTCTTAATGTTCATGTATTGTATGACATTTTCATTATATGCCCTGCCCATGGCCATTTTTTTTTTATAATATTCTCTATTTTGGTTTGTTCTCATATATACGTTGTTCTTTTTCTTTCTTAGTGTTATTACCATCATTATTCTTTCCATAGGTCTTTGAATTGTAACTAGCTTACGTCCCTTCCTGGCGATCTCCCGAACTGGTGTTCGAGTCCCGCTTAAGCTCAGTTTTTTTGTCCAGTCAGATTTTGTCCAAAGTGATTTTGTCCCGTGATGAACATTTTAATCGCATCTAAGAACACAATCTTGACTAAATCGTGTAGCTGAGACTACTCCCTCATATACCATTGCTAAAAATCTGACCAGAAAATATCACACAGGACAAAATGTGGTTTGGTCTCGTTTTGTTTTTTCAAATTTAAGTCAACCACTATAACGAAACCTTCTTCGAAGAGGGTTTAACTTCCTGTTATTTCCATCTGGAGAACCATCTATAACGTTTACGGATATTTAACTTTTTCACCTATGCAACAGTTGCTTTTAGACCTTGAAGAGGAACTTCAATTAGGAAAATGAATGATCTTCTCCAGAAGAGAGAGAGAGAGAGAGAGAGAGAGAGAGAGAGAGAGAGAGAGAGAGGGGGGGGGGGTATTACATATTAGTTAAAGAATTTTGGACAATACTAACCTACGAAAGTATAATTAGAATGTTTTTTCTTCTCTTAACAATGCTCTATACTTCTAGCATTAGACGTTCTTTGACCTCTGTTATGAGATGCCAATGCCATACTTGTTGCATTAGAGATTCTTCAGCCTCTGTTTTGAGGTGCCTTACTTTTAACGTTAGATGTTGTTTGACCTGTTTGAGGTGCCATACTTCTAGCATTAGATGCTCTCGAGACCTTTGTTTTCAGGTACCATCTTTCTAGCCTTAAATGTTCTTGAACGTCTGTTTTCAGGTGCCATACGTGTTGCATTGTATGTTCTATGACGATTGTTTTGAGGGTCCATACTTCAATCATTAGATGTTGTTTGACCTCTGTTTTGAGGTGCCGTACTTGTTGTATTAGATGTTCTTTAAACTGTGTTTTGAGGTGCCATACTTCTAAGATTAGGTGTTTTTTTTATCTTTTGTTTTGAGATGCCATATTTCTAGCATTAGATGATCTTTGACCTCGTTTTGAGGTGCCATATTTCCTTGACTTCTCTTTGAGGTACGATACTTCTAGGACTAGATGTTCTATGACCTGTGTTTTTAGGTGCCATACTTGAAATATTGGATGTTCTCTGTCTTTTTTTTTTTTTTTTTTTTTTTTTTGAGGTGCCGTACTTGTAGCATTAGATGTTATTTGGCCCCTGTTTTGAGGTGACATACATTTATTATGGGATGTTCTATGACCTTGGTTTTAGGGTGCCATACTTTTAGCATTTGATGTTCCTTGACCTTTCTTTTGATATGCCCCTTTTGTAGCATTGGAAGTTTTATCACCTCTGTTTTTGGGTGCCTCTCTTCTAGCATTAGATTTTCTTTGACCTCTATTTTGAGGAGCGATACTTCAAGCATATGATGTTCTTTGACGCTTTTTTGAGGTGCCATACTTCTAGCATTACATGATCTTTGACCTCTATTTTGAGTGCCATTCTTCTAGCATTAGAGGTTTCTTACTTCTTTTTTCAGGTGCCATACTTTTAGCATTAAATTTTCTTGGACCTTTATTTTAAGGAATTTTAACCTCTTGCATTAGAGGCTTTTTGACCTCCTATTTAGAGGCGTCTTATCTGTTGAATCAGAGGTTTGTATTTCAATACTCCCTTTTCGATATATTTGTCATGGTTATTTTGACTTGGCTTCATCTACACAATTAAGGTAAAGCCATTGAAATTATTCTATAGATTCCCCTGTGATGTTGGCGTCTATAAAGAGACATATTATGGTAGGATATCCTACAACATTCACATCTCATCCTCTTCCCTCCCCCCACCCTTCACTCCCAGTTGAAGGAAACTATCCACCATTGTGTAATTGGTTTTATTTTTTGTTTTTAGATATTTTGTCTCTTCTACGTTACCATTTTAATTTCTTTTTCTTTCTTGCCCATTACCATTTTCACATTTATTTCTATAATCGTTAAGATCAAACGTCTTGCCAAGACGAGATCGAGAATGACTTTGCGCCAGTTTCTATATATAAATAAACACACATTCCATTATATGTATAACGTCAAAATCTGGAAAATCAACAAGATGATGGCTTGGAAAGAGCACCAAGTAGACACTAGCGAGGGAATGATTTGACTAGAAGAAATTACGGGGTATCTTTGGATTAATATTTAGCCGATAAAAGATTAGAAATTATTATGTAAATTTTAATAAAGTATTGCTTTAATTTTATTTGCAATGCTGATATTTGCAATCAACCATTACTTTTGATTTTGATTCAGATAATTATTTTCATTATTTAAGAAAAATTATAGCATAATGAAAGTTTTGAGATAATTTTAGAACTAGTTAAACTCAAGAGATATGCTAGATTTCTTAGGGCTTGACCCGACCCAGGACTCTCGGAAAACCCGAGTCTCTTTACTTCAGGTTATCCAGGACGATACAGACATCACTGCCATTACTGGTCGGAAAATATTTTCCATTTAAGATGACTCAAACAGTTTATGCAAAGTTTATAGATTTGTTGATAAATTCATAATTTCTTGCAAAGATTAATAACTAAGAATTTAGTTGCCTTTACTACTAATTATTATTACAGCTATTCATGAAATTTACATTTTTTTTATCAAATAAATCAGTAATATGATGGGCAAGGAGAGGCACCCGAGGAGATACTACTGCTAAAGAGTCATTTGGTACTGTGATGGCAAGATAGTACTACATTGGATCCCTCTCTGGTTAAAGCTCATTTTTCCTTTGCCTAATTTTCGAGTCAACACAATATTAATCTCTCCATTAACTTTTAAAGGCCAAGACTGAATAACAATATTTTTTTATTCAAATTTGATTAGGAATAAAATAGTTTATTTTTAAAATCATTGATGAAAGATTTGGTGTTGATGTACTCTACATAAAATGAAGAGAATATAAATAGATGGAGAGAGTTGACTCGAGCGGCCGACCCTTCAATACAATGGGAATGATGAGGTTGAAAGAAACAGACAGTTACTTGAATAGCTGAGCCAATCTATAGTCTATGCTTTGCAATGAGAGCATAGCTGTTAGGAACCTTGTTTACAATTATGGCTTGTCAATAGCTTATTCGGAGGCAGCGGGTTCTCTGGTGTGTTGCAAGAAGTCTAAAATTATTAAAACATTATTTACAAGAAAAATATTATGTCAACCTTTCATTGGTCGGAAATTTAGTCTGAACATTGGGTCACTGAGATATTCTTTAAATATGAAAGACTTCACACCCCCAACTTCAAAACTCATTTGTTAGGCCTATGAATATTTCCATTTCTTAACTTGAATATCCAGCCTAGAATATCCATCGAACGGTCACAAATAATTTCCAAGATTTCACTATAACTGTTGTTTGTTCGTAACTATGACGTCTAAGTTCAAACAATAGTTATAGAACATGTTTGATATAATCCTTTGGACACTTCCATTTTACAGAATGTGAAGTGTGAAGTTACTTGGATGATGAATGGAGAGGTATTGATTTAAAAACTCAAGACAGAGACAACTGGCGAAATGAAACTGAGGCCCTTTGCGTCATTAGGCGTAGGAGAGGATGATGATATATATAATGAATTCTAGTCGAAACTCTAAAATGTAAAAACAATAGACTGAAATAGTTTCTTCCTGTCCCAAAAAAATAAAAATAAAAAAAAAGTCCTCAAAATCTCAAGCTGCTACCAAAGAAACACAGGAGGAATATAAATGCTGAATTTTAGAATACTGCACAAAAGCAACGATGTTCCTGCTGACTGCAATGTCAGATAGGCCTACAATACAATGCTCTATAGATGCAGGAGCTGTAATGTTATATAGGCCTACAATGCAACGCTTAAAACATATAGATGCAGAATCTGCAATGCAGGATAGGCCTACAATCCAATGCTTAAAGCATAGAGATAATTGAAAAGGAAAACATGGTGTTTTTATGCTTTGACATTACCGCACTTGAAGGATCACAGTCATTTAGGCCTACGCAATACGAGCTGACGGTTAACTGACTTAAGAAAACTCGCTTATTAAACCATTTTCTAATATTTCTTTCTAGTTTGGCCCTTTTCCTTATTTCTTCATCTTTGGCTTTGATCTAACTGATTTTATTCTTTTATTAGCGTATTTAAATTGTCTACGGATAATTGAAACACTTAGGATTTCCTCTGTTCCTTTCATGTAGCCGCTTCTCTCACTCCGAGCAACTTGAACACAAGCAAATTATCTCCTTGATTTCAAGGACAAAAATGCTCATACAATTAGTTATCCCATATAGAAATTATTAAATCCCTTAGTAAATATATATTATTTTGATAAATTTATAATTCATATTAGTTTTGGAATGGAATTTATATTTTGAGGCTTTTAAAATTAAAGAGTCACATAGAAATTTAAAATATCGATATATCATGAAATTATTTTGTTGGTTTCTGCGCGTGGAAGTTATCTGTCATTGCGGGCTGCCCAGCGGCAAGAGCCCGTGTCTGACACAAGGTAAGGCAATCTATAAAGACAGACAGACAGATAGTCATCTGTTATTCGTCGATCCATCCCTTGTGTTAATATTGATTTTTATATCAACCATTATCATTATTAATAAATGCTGAGTATTATTCATAGCATAAAATTCTTATAGTGATCTTAGGCCTTCTTCTTCTTCTTCTTTTATTATTATTATTATTATTATTATTATTATTATTATTATTATTATTATTATTATTAGTGTACGTGACCCGTCAAAAAATGAGGGCTGAATCTTCAGATAGATATGCACAAGCATGCACTCCCTTCTCCCCAGGGCATGAGTACTCCCACTCTCCTCAACCAGTGGGACGGGGAGAGCTCAGTATAACCATAAAGAATATATATATATATATATATATATATATATATATATATATATATATATATATATATATATATAGCCATACACTTGCTCATTATTATGTAAGGGAGATTATTATTATTATTATTATTATTATTATTATTATTATTATTATTATCATTATTATCATTATCATTATTATTTTTATTATTATCATTATTATTATTATTAATATTATTTAATTATTACCTCCACAAACGAAGTTTGCGTGTGTTTGTGTTAGTTTGTGAATAGCTTCCCGACCAAAATTTTAATCGTAGATTAATGGAAATTGCAAAGATTAACTGGTACATAAAAAAAAAATTGGAAATGATTAAATTTTGGAAGATCATGGTCAAAGGTCAAGGTCACCTTCTTGTGAAATCTTTATTGCACGTAATCAGCCATAAGTTTTAACATCGTTGTCACAAAGACTTCAAACTTTGTTCATACTTGAGTGTACGAAAACCATATTAAGGTCAATGTTCAAGGTCAACGTTAAGGAAAAGGTCGAGAAATAAGCTGCCTCATGGAGGTCTGCGCTCCAGTGAGTGCCCCTCTAGTTATTATTATAATTATTATTATTATTATTATTATTATTATTATTATTATTACAATCCAAAGACTCCGAGAAGGGTAGCAAACAAGCACGGAAACGAAAAGACGTAAAGAATCAACTAAAAAATATGTAATCATGATACCAAATTTCCCATCAATGTGTGAGGCTGACTGTCATGACATCTTGTACTTTCCCTCAATGTTTTTGTCCTTTCGATGTTACCTGGGAAGCAGTAGAAAATTAAATCAGAAGTTATAATATTTTAATCAAGTTTCTATAAAGTCGTAATCGGATATAAGTTAGAAAGAAGAATTATTGTATCTTTAGGTTGGTTAAACACATCTAACGCGAGAGAGAGAGAGAGAGAGAGAGAGAGAGAGAGAGAGAGAGAGAGAGAGAGAGAGAGAGAGAGAGAGAGAGCTCCTTGATCAATCAATATAACTATTTTAATAAACGTTGAATGAAATAGAACATTTAAGGGATTAAATACTCGATACTAAAACAAAAATTCAAGCAGGAATGAAGGAAAAATACGAGAGTAACCAACAATATATTTTGCTCTTGCATTTTTTACTAGAATTATCCAGCCTATTACAGATCTTCCTCTTTTCATTTGTCACATCACCTACGATTTTTCCCACCTCTCATCAAATTATTGTCCTCCACGTTAAAGGTCACTCATGAATGGCAGAGGAAAGGGACAAGGACATTGCCCTAGCAGGACAATGCCCTAGAGACTGACCATATATACATATGATCAGTGTCCAAGCCCCGTCTCCTAAGCTTGGGCCAGGAAGGGTCAGCTAATGGCTGGTGATGACTCAACAGATAGACCTATAAGGCTACCCCCCAAACACCCATCCTTAGCTCAGAAGGACGGCGAGGTTTCAGACACTACGAGAAAATATTGAGCTTGATCAGGACTCGAACCCCAGTCCGGCAGATCATCAGGCAGGGACGTTTCCAATAGGCCAGCAAAACGACAATCGACCCTTCACTTATTGAATTCACCAACATCAAAAGAACCTCCAACTTTTCAGTTACTTTTAGCATTCGCCTTCTCCACCTCACTTCCATTG
>NW_027168481.1:247500-257500 GCF_036898095.1 Palaemon carinicauda | reverse complement strand
TTTGTGTCAATAGGCGTTGGAGATGATGGTAGGACTTGTATTAGGAGTTGACGTCTTTTATGATAGCTTCGACTTCAACTACACTGAATTCATTCATTGGCGCATTAAGGTCTTCATCAAATTTAGGTCTATAAATCAAATTATTCCCTTCGTATCTCCTATTTATGACCTCACTTTGCTTCCATAGAGATTTCATTAATATTTCTATGGGCGTTTCTTACACCTTGGCCCCTTCCTGAACTCATAGCTTTGTCAGCCTCATTTACTTTCCTGTCTAAATATTTTCTCCAGTCATTCCTGGTTTTTATTTTGACCTCGCTATCGATACTAGAATACTTAGCATGATCTACCTAATAATTTTAATTACTTCCTCGAAATCTCTCAACAATCAATATCTGTCATTTTCTCCTTATTATTATTATTATTATTATTATTATTACTATCCAAGCTACAACCCTAGTTGGAAAAGCAAGATGCTATAAGCCCAGGGGCTCCAACAGGGAAAAATAGCCCAGTGAGGAAAGGAAATAAGGAAATAAATAAATGAAGAGAACAAATTAACAATAAATCATTCTAAAATAAGAAACAACGTCAAAACAGACATGTCATATAATAAACTATCAACAACATCAAAAACAAATATGTCATAAATAAACTATAAGAAGACTATGTCCGCCTGGTCAACAAAAAAGCATTTGCTCCAACTTTGAACTTTTGAAGTTCTACTGATTCAACCACCCGATTAGGAAGATCATTCCACAACTTTGTCACAGCTGGAATAAAACTTCTAGAGTACTGCGTAGTATTGAGCCTCGTGATGGAGAAGGCCTGGCTATTAGAATTAACTGCCTGCCTAGTATTACGAACAGGATAGAATTGTCCAGGGAGATCTGAATGTAAAGGATGGTTAGAGTTGTGAAAAATCTTATGCAACATACATAATGAACTAATTGAACGACGGTGCCAGAGATTAATATCTAGATCAGGAATAAGAAATTTAATAGACCGTAAGTTTCTGTCCAACAAATTAAGATGAGAATCAGCAGCTGAAGACCAGACAGGAGAACAATACTAAAAACAAGGTAGAATGAAAGAGTTAAAACACTTCTTCAGAATAGATTGATCACCGAAAATCTTGAAAGACTTTCTCAATAAGCCTATTTTTTGTGAAATTGAAGAAGACACAGACCTTATATGTTTCTCAAAAGTAAATTTACTGTCGAGAATCACACCTAAAATTTTGAAAGAGTCATACATATTTAAAGGAACATTATCAATACTGAGATCCGGATGTTGAGGAACCACCGTCCTTGACCTACTTACAATCATACTTTGAGTTTTGTTAGGATTCAACTTCATACCCCATAATTTGCACCATGCACTAATTCTAGCTAAATCTCTATTAAGGGATTCACCAACCCTAGATCTACATTCAGGGGATGGAATTGATGCAAAGAGAGTAGCATCATCTGCATATGCAACAAGCTTGTTTTCTAGGCCAAACCACGTCATGTGTATATAGTATAAAAAGTAATGGGCCAAGAACACTACCCTGTGGAACACCGGATATCACATTCCTATAATCACTATGGTGCCCATCAACAACAACTCTTTGAGATCTATTACTTATTATAGAATCCCAAGTATTATTTGATATCCATGGCTTTCTCCTCGTAACTGCATGTCCCAAAACTTCACTACCAACTAACTGATATCTGTTGTTAATAAAACACCATTCTTCATTAATTGTCTGCTCTTGGTCTCTCAAAGTCTCTAAGACTGCAAATCAATTCCTACATTCAATTGCAAATATAAATTTGTGCTCATCTTCCAGAAGCTTGGTTGTATCAAAGTTAGGTATTCTATTAACAACCAAGTTTCTACATTTATATAGTATGCTTTCAGTTTATATTTCACTGTGGTAAGGAGGAGCTTTTGATCGCTATCAATATCTGCACCTTTATAGCTTCTTACATTCCTCCGTCTCTTTTTACTAATGGTGATGTGATTTTTTTTTTCATTTTTTAATTGCTATATACATACACACACACACACACACACATATATATATATATATATATATATATATATATATATATATATATATGTATATATATATATATATATATATATATATATATATATATATATATATGTATATATATGTATATATGTATATATATTTATATATATATATATATACATATATGTATATATATATATATATATATATATATATATATATATATATATATATATATATATATATATAGTTTTGCCAATAGAAATAAATATTAAACACCTTGATTTTTCGAGATCAATGCAGTATTACCAAGTCTGTGGAGTACTTTTCTGTTTGTGAGGTTTTCATCTTCATACCTTATCACCATAGTTTTAAAACCAAAGACAACAAACATAATTATCAATTAAAACATTAGATAATTGTTGGTATTTGTTTACAAGAGCACGCTCTCCATTTACTCCCAAATTATGCAGTCCTGCAGCTCTCTTCTTTTCGTACAGTAATTAGGAGGTTCTTTAAATGTTGGGAAAGCAAAAAAGAGCAAGATATGTTGCAGGAGGGGAGGGTGGAGGGGAGGGGAGGGGGAGGGATTCGTGGAGGAGGTACTAATCGACCGGGATGCGATATCATCAACATAGTCAACAAAGAGAAGTTCGTGACATCAGTGTACATTTGGTATATATTCAAAATATATACTAAATTAAAGATGGAGTAATTACTCAAAAGTGTCACTAATTGTGAAATTTATATTTTACAATAGGTAAATATTTTATATAAATCATAGTAAAGTTTTTTTTTTAAAGAAACTATTTTACGAATGACTGGGTTTCCCAGACAACGTTTTGACTACACTAACGCCATCTATTGACCACTGCCTAAGGATACCTGCCAATTTCCCGCCAATGAATACAGTCATACTCTGCAAAAATAGTCATTCTCGTAAAAAGTTTCTTTAAAAAGAAGACAAGATTTATTGTCAAGTATTACCAAATAAAATATACAAATCACAAATAGTGATACTTTTGAGTAATTGATCTATATTTTAAATTAGTATATATTTGGAATACAGTATATACCAATGTCCGCTGACGTCACGAACTTATCTGTGATTGACTCTGTTGACGATGCCGGTTCCAGGTCGCTTAGTACCTCCTCCACCAACCCTTCCCCCTACCGCAACATTTGCTTTTTTTTTTTTTTTTTTTTTTTTTTTTAACAAATACCTAATTAAAACTAGAAATAAGACGAAATTAAAAACCTAAAACTTTTAAAAATATAAAGATAAAATTTTAACTGAAGAACAAATGATAGATATAATAAATCGTAAGTAGAAACATATAAGGCTTACAAAACCAATAGTTTTTACTTGATCGATAATGCGAATGAGTTTGTAGCAATGAATCATTATAGTCAGTATGCTCTGGTAAATTCACCACATAAGCCTACCACCAGTATTTTATGATAGCTATTGTGTACATTTTGTTTTTGGTCGCATAAAATTCGTCCAAAAATATGAATTTGTCGTTGCTAGAATCCGTTTTCCGAGGTCAGGAAACCGTTCTTCTTTGTTGTCCAAACTTACTTGTTAAGTCCTTTTCTAATCTTTCTAGTTGCGGCACTCTTCCTTGGCCCTCTTTATTTCTTTATCATTTTATTCTTTCATGAGCGCATTTAAAGTGTCTAACTGTCTATACATGTCTGAAACACTTGGGATTTCCTCTGCTCCTTTCTTGTTGCTCCTCACTTTATTCAGAGGAACTTTTGCACACAAGCAAAATAACCCATCGATATCTTCCGTTTTCTTTATCGTCTTTAATAGGGATTTCAGGACGAAAGATTCTTATATAATCAATTATCTATAATTATAGAAATGATTGAATCTCCGAAAAAATATGAATTAATTTGTTAAATATATCATTTAATCCAATGAAAACAGTGATTCTTAAATTTGGGAGTTAAATGATAAAAATTTCACATGATTATTTTTAATGTTAAGATATTGCAAACTTATTTTGATCTGTAGTGAGCAGGAAACAAGCAAGTTATATTTATTTCTTTCATTGCATCATCTTATTTTTGGTGTAAACCAACATTCATACTATCATTGTTGTTAGAGATATTGTGCAACAGTTGTCTATGGGACTTTTAAGTTCTTACTATCAGGAATTCAAAGATTTTGAAGGTTTATTCCTTTGAGCACGACAAAAATCTTTGTCTTAAAGAAAATTTAATATAGATTTTTTCCCGTTCTACCTTAAACTCATTTGGATAAACATAGTTACATCAACCAGTTGTGTTATTTACCCTTTTTTATGTTCTGGTTATTCATGGCTGTCTTCTGTATTATTCATTGCAACAGCTCTATGCAAAGAAGGATTTGCAACATATCCACTCAGTCTTGTATTCGTTCTCTTCACTTTCCAAAATGTTCTCTTGTAACTTGCTTTTATTTTGATTATATTTAACCTTGCTTTCATTATTAGAGAGAAACTTGAAAGTCTATTATATGTTGCAAAGAAACTTTTTTTTATTTGTTAGACTACTGTGAGCATGAGGATGGAATTAGCCTCAATAAAATAGGAGCACATCATAATCACTTGTGTAAATGGAGAGAACCGCCACAATATTCAATCCTATCAGCAAATCTTTTCTTAACCTATTCATATTTTCAAGTTCATCCTCTTTTTAATTTTTTTTTTATTATGCATATATTATTAATACTTTAGTTTTTCTATTTCTATTTCAATGCAATGAACCTCAAACAACAATATATATATATATATATATATATATATATGTGTGTGTGTGTGTGTGTGTGTGTGTGTGTGTTTGTGTTTATATTATTATTATTATTATTATTATTACTATTAATATTATAAATAATTGCTAAGCTACAACCCTAGTTGGAAAAGCACAATTCTATAAGCCCAAGGACTCCAGCAGGGAAAACAGCCCAGTGAGGAAAGGATACAATGAAAATTAAAATGTTAAAGAGGAGTAACAATATTGAAATAAATATCTCCTTTATGAACTATGAACACCAACAAAACAAGAGGAAGAAAAATAAGATAGAATAGTGTGCCCCAGTGTTCCCTCAACCAAGAGAACTCTAATCCAAGGCAGTGGAAGACCATGATACAGAGGCTATGGCACTACCCAAGACTGAGGAAGAATGGTTTGATTTTGGAGTGTCCTTTTCCTAGAAGAGCTGCTTATCATAGCTAAAGTGTCCCTTCTACCCTTACCAAGATTAAAGTAACCACTGAACAATTACAGTGCTGTAACCCCTTGGGTTAAGAAGAATTTTTTGGTAACCTTAGTGTTGTCAGGTGTATGAGTACAGAAGAGAATATGTAAATAATATGCTAGACTATTCGGAGTGTGTGTGCGTAGTCAAAAGGAAAAATGAACCGTAACCAGAAAGGATGATCCTATATTAAGATAAAATTGTAACTGAAGAACAAATGATGTATATGATAAATCGTAAGTAAAAACATAATAGGGTTGAAAAACCGATAGCTTTTACTTGATCGATATTGCGAATGAGTTTGTAGCAAAGAATCATCATCGTCAGTGTGCTTTGGTAAATTCACCACATAGGCCTACCGGCATTTTATGATAGCTATTGTGTACATTTTGTTATTGGTCACATAAAATTCGCCATAAAATATGAATTTATCGTTACTAGAATCCGTTTTCAGAGATCAGGAAACCGTTCTTCTTTGATGTGCAAACTCGTTTCCTAAGCCCTTTTCTAATTTCTTTCTTTCTAGTTGTGCTCTTTTCCTTGGCCCTCTTTATATCCTTATCTTTTTTTTCTTATCTAACTGATTTTATTCTTTCATTAGCGTATTCAAAGTGTTTAATTGTCTATACATGTCTGAAACACTTGGGATTTCCTCTGCTCCTTTCTTGTTGCTCCTCACTTTATTCAGAGGAACTTTTGCACACAACAAAATAACCCATCGATATCTTCCGTTTTCTTTATCGTCCTCAATAGGGATTTCAGGACGAAAGATTCTTGTATAATCAGTTATGTAAAATTATAGAAATGATTGAATCTTCGGAAAAATATGAATTAATTTGTTAAATATATCATTTAATCCAACGAAAAAAGGGAATTTCAAATTTGGGAGTTAAATCATAAAAAATTCACATAATAATTTTCAAAGTTAAGATACTTTAAACTTATTTTGAACTGTAGTGAGCGTGAAACGCGATAGCTACTCTGGTGGTTTCTTATTTCTTGGCGATTTTATTTTTGGTGTAAACCAACATTTTCTCGATCATTGCATTTAGAGTTATTTTGCAACAGGTGTCCATGGGACCTTTAAGTTCTATCTATTAAAGATTCAGACTGTATAGGTTGTATTTCCTTGAGCACAACAAAAATCATTAGTATCTTGAAGAAAGTTTGATATTAATGTTATCCCGGTCTACCTGGAACTCAGTTGAGATAAACTTAGCTACCTATAGTTAACCTCTTGAGAGAAGAAGAATTGATTGGTAATTTCAGTGTTGTCAAGTGTAAGAGGAAGGAGCAAAATGTGTAAAGAATATGCCAGACTATTCTGCGTATGTGTCGAGAAAGAGGTAATGAGCCGTAACCAGAGAGATGGATCGAATATAGTACTGTCCGGCTAGAATATAGGTGGTAACATAAACGTTTAACAGATTCTTAAGTTGGTAACGATACACCCTTGTTTACTCTCATTTTCGTAAAAAGATTCAATTATAACATCACTTACTTCCTGGTACTCTCGACGATGCATCATGCGTAAGAGCTCGTGCGAAGGCTCCTTCAAGTAACCCCCTCTAGATCTACCTCTCCCCCCTTGGTCTACCCCTTTCCCTAGATCTACACCTTCCCCTAGATCTACCCAGTCTTCTAGGTCTACCCCTTCCCCTAGGTCTACTTCACCCTACGTCCACCCCTTCCTTTACGTCTACCCCTCCCCCTCGGTCTATCCCTTCCCCTAAATCTACCCCTTCCCATAAGTCTATCCCTTCCTCTAGGTCTACCCTTCCCCCTTGGTATACCTCTTACCCTAGGTCTACCCTTCCCCCTTGGTAACCTCTTACCCTAGGTCTACCCTTCCCCCTTGGTAACCTCTTACCCTAGGTCTACCCTTCCCCCTTGGTATACCTCTTACCCTAGGTCTACCCTTCCCCCTTGGTAACCTCTTACCCTAGGTCTACCCTTCCCCCTTGGTATACCTCTTACCCTAGGTCTACCCTTTTCTATAGATCTACCCCTTCCTCTAAGTCTACCCCTTCCTCCAGGTCTCCTCCTTCCTTTAGTTCTACCCCACACCCTTTTGTGTACACTTTCCCCTTGGTCTACCCTTCTAACTAGGTTTTCCACTTCCTCTAGGTCTACTCTTTCCTTAAGGTCCACCCTTCCCCTAGGTCTACCACTTCCCTAAGTTTACCCTTTATTCTAGTACTACCCCTTCCTGTAGGTCTACAGCTTCCCCTAAGTTTACCCCTTCCTCTAAGTTTAAAACCCCATTTGGTCTACTCCTTCTGCCTAGATCAACCGCTCCCCTAGGTCTCCCACTTCCATAAGGTCTACCCCTTTCCATAGGCTTTTGCCTCCCTTAGGTCTACCCCTTCCTCTATGTCTACCCCTCACCTAGGTGTACCCTTTCCTTTAGATGCATCACTCCTACCTTGGTCTACCCCTTCCCCAAGGTCTACCCCATTTTCTAGATCTACACCTTCCCTTAGGTCTAGGTCTACCTCCCCTTGGTCTAGTCCTTCCCCTAGGTCTACCCCTCCCCTTAGGTCTACCCCTCCCCTAGGTCTACCCCTTCACCCAAGTGTACCCCTTCCCTAGGTCTATCCTTCCCCTAGGTCTTCCACTCCTCTAGGTCTACCCCTCCCTTAGATCTACCCCCACAAGGTCTACTCCTTCCTCTAGGTCTACACCTTCTTCTATGTCTACCCCTCCCTCCTTGGTCTACCGCTTTTGTTCTACCCATAACCCCTAGGTCGACACCTCACCTATTCGTACCCCTTCCTCTATGTCTACCCCTTTTTTTAGGTGTACCCCTAACTTAGGTCTACGTCTTCCTCTAGGTCTACCCCTTTCTCTAGGTTTACCTGTTGCAACTTGATCGATCTCTCCCATAGGTCTACCCCATCCTTTAGTTCTACCCCTCCCTGAGGTCTACCCCTTCCTCTAGGTCTACCCCATCCTCTAGGTCTACCCCCTCCCTTTTGTTTATCCTATCCTTTTTGTCACGTCTCCTTCCTTGGACTACTCCTTCCCCATGTGTACCCCTCCCTAGGTCTACCCCTTTTTCTAGTTCTACACATTCCCCTAGATATACCCCTCTCCTAGGTCTACCCTTTCCTCTGGGTCTACCCCTTCCTCTGGTCTATCCCTTCCTCTAAGTCTACCCCATCCCAAATGACTACCCCTCCCCTAGGCCTACCTCGTTGTTGATCTCACCCCTCTTCCCTTTGCCTACTCTTTCCCCTAAGTCTATCCCTTCCTTTAATTCTACCCCTTCCTTGAGTCTACATTCCCCTGGGTCTACCCCTTCCTCTAGGTATACCCGTCCTAAATTGGTCTACCTCTCCCCTAGGTCTACATCTCCCCTAGGTCTACCCCATCGTTTAGGTCTACCTCTTCCTCTAGGTCTACCCCTTTCCCAAGGTCTACCCATTCCACATGGGTATCTCATCCTTTATGTCACCCCTCCCTCCTTGGTCTACTCCTTCCCCAAGGTCTAATCCTCCCCTAGATCTACCCCTTCCTTTAGTTCTATCCCTTCTATTAGCTCTACCCCTCTCCTAGGTTTACCCCTTTCACTAGGTCTACCCCTTCCCCAACATCTACCCTTTCCCTATGGGTATTCCATCCATTATGTCACACCACTTTCCTTGGTCTAATCCGCCCCCTAGGTCTACCCCTTCCCTAAGGTCTACCCCTATCCTAGGTATTACCCTCCCTCTAGGTATACCACTCGCTCCTTGGTCTACCCATTCTCTCAAGTCTACTCCGCCCTTAGGTCTACCCTTTTTCCCATGTCTACCCCTTACTCTATGTCTACCCCTTTCCCAAGGTTTACCCTTTCCCCTTTAGTATCCTATCCTTTATGTCACCCCTCCTTCCTTGGTGTACTCCTTCCCAAGGTCTACCCCTCCCTTAGGTGTACCCCTTCCTCTAGTTCAACCCCTTCCACTAGTTCTCCCCTTTCCAGTAGTTCTACCCCTCCCCTAGGTCTACCCTTTTCACTAGGTCTACCCTTTTCACTAGGTCTACCCCTTCCCCAAGGACTACCCCTTCCCTATGAGTATCCCAATACTTTATATCACACCTCCTCTTTGGTCAACCCCTTACCCTCTGTCTATCCCTTCCCCTAGGTCTACCCTTCTCCTAGGTATTACCTTTCCTTTAGGTCTACCCCTCACTCCTTGGTCTACCCATTTCCCCAAGTCTACTCCTCCCTTTGGTCTACCCATTGCCCCAAGTCTGCTCCTCCCTTTGGTTTACCCCTTCCCCTATGTCTACCCCTTCTTCTAGGTCTACCCCTTTCCCAAGGTCTACCCATTTTCTATGGGTATTCCATCCATTATGTCATCCCTCCTCCCTTGGCCTACTCCTTCCCCTAGGGCTACCCCTTCCTTTAGTTCTATTCTTTCCCCTATGTCTACTCCTCCCCTAGGTCTACCCTTTTCACTAGGTTTACCCTTCCCCAAGGACTTCCCCTTCCCTCTGGGTATTCCATCCTTTATATCACCCCTTCCTCTAAGTCTACCCCTTCCGTTAGTTCTACTCCTTCCCTAGGTCTACCCCTTCGTCTATGTGTACCCCTTCCTCTAGGTGTACCCATCCCCCTTGGTCTACCCTTTTCCTAATCTTCCCCTCCCCTATGTCTACCCCTTCCTATAAGTCTATCCCTTCCACTAGGTCTACCCCTCTCCTTTGGCATACCCCTTCCCCTAGATCTACCCCTTGGTCTACCC
>NW_027168481.1:237500-240000 GCF_036898095.1 Palaemon carinicauda | reverse complement strand
GTGTAAAGAACTAGTGAAAGCGAAATCTCTTAATCATATATATACATATGAATTGGTAGTTACGATGGATTATCCACTCCTTTAAATTAAGAAGTTATTTGAATTCCCTTTAAAAAAGGGAAAAGAAAGCTCTTCACTCGGTCTTTAAAGTGAGTAATATTATATGCGGTAAAAGCAGCAACGGATTCTGCTGATAGAAAGATAAATATTTAAACCATGAATTATTTATTAATTATGTAAAAATACTTTTAGTTTGCTAACAGAAAGTTATAAAACGTTCTCAACAACCTGGTCTTGAAAGCCACAGCCTTCCCCGGAAAGAATATTTCTTAGCTGATTTTTGAACATCAGTCCTTATGCAAAAGCCCTATTAACATGGTTCAACCTCATCCTCTACTGTAGGTGCAGTTGCATAAGATGCAGCTTTTGCCTTGAGAAGATGCACTGAATATCTCGGAATCTTTCCCAATTACTTTCAAGTTAGTTCGAGCATATTTCGCATTTCACATTCGTTATCGTAAACAACCAGCAAAACTCAGATAGAATTGCTATTTCCCTCGCTGAGGTTTTCCCTCAGTCAGGTTGCCATTCAGAATTAAAATTGCAACTCTTCCATCAAGTAATATGATACGCCATTATCAAGAATTTGCAAGAGGCTAATGCCAGGATTCAATTATGCAAAAGAGCTTTTAGGATAATTGTATTGACCTTTTTCGCTGCCAGCGATATTTTGCGTTGTTATATATTTACTAGTGTACGTGACCCGTCAGAAATGACAGCTAAATATTAGGTACATATGTACACTAACGCTCATGCAGCTCCCTCTGACAAGGATATGACTACTCCCTCTCATCACTACCCGAGAGATGGAGAGAGCTGAACGTGACCGGAAAGAAATATCTCTCTATTTAGTTCTATCTATCTATCTACTACCTGTATATATATATATATATGTATATATATATATATATATATATATATATATATATATATATATATATATATATATATATATATATATACACACACACACACAACTAGAACCCGACACTTGCTCTTTATTTTATAAGGTAAATTCCACAAGCTATTTTGCTGTTTTTACAGCATTTCTAAATGTGTTTCTTATTTGTGATGTTTTGGAAATGAGCCATAAATCGATATGCCTGAATTTATTGTGTATTTCGTTTGAATCTTTTAATCAAATTTCTATTCACTCGTCAGTGGATGTATATTTTGCAATCATTATATATATATATATATATATATATATATATATATATATATATATATATATATATAGATACAGATAGATATACATACATACATATATAAGAGCGAAGATAACACACCACCTCGATTATCTAATTATTTATTTATCCTTATTTCTTCACCGTGAATAAACGCCTCGAGAGATTAGACCTATATGGTGGGTGGTCTTTTTTTTCCGATGTCAGTTCGTTCGGCGACACTTTTTGTCCAATATAGGCATAGTTGACTATAATCTAAGCTTCGGCTTATGTAATTTGTTGCAAGTTTCAAAACCACAACATTAACTAACTTTTGCTTTATACACAAAACAACATAATAAAAATCAAATAATAACTTTGAATTCATAACCCAAATGCATAAATTGTTTTCATTAGACTACAGGACTAAGCTTAAATAATTTCCCCTCTTGACGCCCTCTTCCTCACTTGGACATTAAAGCATTTAAGTATTTTTTTTCGATTTTTTTTAACACTGAGTTCTTTCAATAATCATTTTTTTTTTCATAAAAGTGGACCAATGTTTTCTCATACATACACATGTTTACAAAGTGAAATATAATAGTTAATACTAAATGGAACCTTATGAAAAACGCTTGCCTGATGCTAAAATATAAAGTAATCACCAGTTTCCCCACCCCTACTACATGTATTATTAGAGGAAGAGATGAAGGAGAAGAATAGAGAGAGAGAGAGAGAGAGAGAGAGAGAGAGAGAGAGAGAGAGAGGGAGGGCGGGAGGGGAATTCAACAGCAGACCAAAGAAAGCCTGTTGCTGTTTTGCTGGATAACCGGGGGACGTCAGTGACAGGATACTCTCTTTCTATCCTGCCTGTCTCGGAACCCCAAACCGAGAGGTAGTCCTGAATCGGAAGACACCCAAGAGGAAGGATCCTCAACGGAGTCGATTTCTTAGGGCTTGACCCGACCTAGGACTCTCGGAAAACCCGAGTCTCTTTACTTTAGGTTATCCAGGAAGATACAGACATCACTGCCATTACTGGTCGGAAAATATTTTCCATTTAAGATGACTCAAACATTTTATGCAAAGTTTATAGATTTGTTGATGAATTCATAATTTCTTACAAAGATTAATAATTAAGAATTTAGTTGCCTTTACTACTAATTATTATTATAGCTTGAAACATTATTTACAAGAACAATATCATGTCAACCTTTCATTGGTCGGAAATTTAGTCTGAACATTGTGTCACTGAGATATGCTTTAAATATGAA
>NW_027168481.1:227500-232500 GCF_036898095.1 Palaemon carinicauda | reverse complement strand
TCTTTACTTCCATTAAAAAAGCATTTTATCGCTCTACGTAACGTATCACCCATACCTTATATCATCATTACATTCCTTCTATTAAAGGCTTTATATAATGCCTGATCACATAACTATTTCACAAATACCAGACAAACACACACACACACACATATATATATACATATATATAAGTATATAAATATATATAGAGATATATACATATATATATATATATATATATATATTATATATATATATATATATATATATATATATATATATATATATATATTCGTGATTCTCATGTTTTCAAATATCGATGCTTAAATATTTATACCGTGCTACGCGGTATATCTTAGCAATCCATGTTTGCCACCGGTTATACTCTTATAAGCGGATAAGCAACTTGGTGGGGTAATGAGAGCTTTGGGTGTGAAGGAAATATCCCCTTAAATCTCAATAAAGTCACTGGCAGCAGGGTGACAGAATGGGCAAACTGTCTCTTTGACTTCTACTCCTGATGCCTGACAATTGATCTTACTAGAATTAATAAGGACTGGCAGGGGTTACTTGCCTTAGTTACATAGGCATTGCGCATCACAAGGAACTGGCTATCCTTCGATGTATCTAGCCAATGAATCCTCTATATATTTAGTCATGCATGGATAGAGAAGATGAAAGAATGGCCTCCATTCTAGGGCGTAGCAGGATGCTAAGAATCTCCCGGTTTATAAATACTAAAGAAAAATTGAAAATAGGTAATTGGAATGTTAGAACCAAGAATCAGATTGGGAAGTTACAGCAAGTGGAGAGTGAATTTATAAAATATAGCTTGAATATATTGGCCCTAAGTGAAACATGTTGTAAGGGGATTGGTAAGGAAACTTTAGACCAAGGGAATATATATATTTACTCTGGAAGATCAGATGGAGTTAGAAGAGAAGGGGTAGGAATGATGATGACACCAAGAGCAGAAAAGGCATTAACCGAGGGGAGATCTGTAAACAGTAGATTGTTGCTAGCCAAGTTCAAATTAAAGCAGTGCAATATGAGTATTATAGTTTTCTATGCCCCAACAAATGATTCCCCTGAAGAAAGGAAAGATGAATACTATGAAGAACTGCAGAGGATAATAGTTGAGATCCCTAAGAGAGATATGAAAATTGTGATTGGTGACTTCAATGCTAAAGTTGGAAGAAATAATCAAGGGATAGAGAATGTGATAGGTGTCGAGGGTCTTAGCAAAGTTGCAAATGAAAATGGAGCACATTTCATAAGTATATGTTCAGCAAACAATCTTGTCATTGGAGGTACTCTGTTCCAACTTAAAAACAACCACAAATATACATGGAATTCACAATTTGGCAATTACAAAAATCAGATAGATCACATTGCTATTAATAAAGAGAGAAGGAGGACTCTGAGAAATGTAAGAAGTTATAGAGGTGCAGATATTGGTAGTGATCACCAGCTCCTCATTGCCAAGCTGAAATTTAAACTGAAAGCACCGTACAGAAAGATAGATAGAATACCTAGGCTTTATACAACTAAGCTTCTAGAGGAAGAGCACAGAAAAACATTTGCAATTGAATGTAGGAATCGATTTGCAGTCTTAGAGACTTTAAGAGACGGAGAACAGAGAATTAATGAAGAATGGTGTGATATTAAGAACATATATCAGTCAGTTGGTAGTGAAGTCTTAGGACAAGCAGTTACAAGGAGAAAGCCATGGATATCGAATGATACTTGGGATACTATAAAAAGGAGACAAAGACAGAAATTGATTGTTGAAAGTTTTCGAGGAAGTAATGAAAATTATAAGGTAGAGCATGCTGAGCATTCCGGTATTGACAGCGAGGTCAAAAGGAAAGCCAGGAATGACTGGAGAGAGTATTTACACAGTAAAGCAGATGAGGCCAACAAAGCTATGAATTCAGGAAGTGGCTATGGTGTGAGAATTGTTCATAGAATTATTAATGAAATCTCGACTGGGGTAAAGAAGAAGAAGCATTCACTCATCAAAAAGAGAGATGGTTATGTTATAGCAACAGAAGAAGAAGAAAGACAACGTTGGATGGAACATTTTAGTGAGGTTATGAATAGTACATTTGAAGGGAATAATTTTATTGATATACCTGAAGTCGAAGACGACCTTTATGTGCCCATGAATGAATAAATTTCTGGTTACTTCCCTCCCTTTCATGTCCTTGTCAAGTCCCTCCTCCTTAAACCACTCATTATTATTATTATTATTATTATTATTATTATTATTATTATTGTTACCTACTAGGCTACAACCCTAGTTGGAAAATCAGGATGCTATAAGCCCAGGGGCTCCAACAGGGAAAATAGCCCAGTGAGGAAAGGAAACAAGGATAATGAAATGTTTTGAGAGCAGTAACAACATTAAAATAAATATAAACTATGAAAATTTTAACAAATAAGAAGAAGAGAAACAAGACAGAACAGAGTGCTCAAGTGTACCCTCAAGCAGAAGAACTCTAACCCAAGACAGTGGAAGGCCATGGTATAGAGGCTATGGCACTACCCAAGACTAGAGAACAGTGGTTTAATTTTCGAGTGTCCTTCTCCTAGAAGAGATGCTTACCATAGCTAAAGAGTCTCTTCTACCCTTACCAAGAGGAAAGTAGCCACTGAACAAATGCAGTTTTGTATTTAAGCCCTTGGGTGAAGAAGAATTGTTTGGTAATCTCGGTGTTGTCAGGTGTATGAGGACAGAGGAGAATATGTAAAGAATAGGCCAGACTGTTCTGTGTATGTGTAGGCAAAAGCAAAATGAACCGTAACCAGAGAGAAGGATCCAATTTCCAGTAGTACTGTCTGGCCAATCAAAGGACCCATAACTCTCTAGCGGTAGTATCTCAACCGGCGGCTGGTGCCCTAGCCAACCTACTACCTTTCCTGTTCCAGATACCCCTTGCAAACCCAACCTTTCCATTTAACATGACAATTTTGACTCCTTTTGCAGATTGCTATCCTCTTGTCCAGCGACAAGAGGCCGTGTCATGCTACAGGCATGGCAATCTTGACCAGACCAGACCACCAGACCAAGCTCAAGATCGAGACAACTGGTGAAATCTAACCGAGGCCCTTTGCATCAATAGGCGTAGATGATTTATATATGTATATATATATATATATATATATATATATATATATATATATATATATATATAAATGTATATATATATAAATATATATATATATATATATATATATATATATATATATGTGTGTATATATATATATATATATATATATATATGAAATCTATCTATCTATCTTTCTATCTATCTATCTATCTATCTATCTATCTATCTATATATATATATATATATATATATATATATATATAAATATATATATGTGTGTAAAGTTTGTGTGTGTGTGGTTTGTGGATGTATATATAAATGTTTAAATTTTCATTGAAGGCGATTGCCTTAGTGGCGTCAATGTGTTTCCCAGGTTTATAGACATTGGTGTTTCCTACAGGAATCCTCTTATTTCTTCAGCTTCTTTAGATTTTCAGGATTACACCTAGGGTAAAGGAGAGACACTCCTCAATTGGATGTTGTCCAGTTAGGAGGCTCTTTAAAAAAAAAAGATAAATTATTCAAATAATTAATCAATTTTATCCCGTAAGTAGTTGCTTGATTCTAATGCTTATTTCCTTTATTCATTAACCGAAGCTAATTTTAAAAACCAGTCCCATTTATGTGAAATTACATAATAATTTAAAGTTATATTTACCATAATTCATAAGTAATTGTATTTATACTAACCGATATTATCGCTTTTTATTTTTTAAGTTTTTAGCTAAATAACTTTTATTCTGAGGGATTTATCGACTCTGGAACTTATTTCACCTGCAACGAATTCATAAACTGAGCACATTGAAGCTGTTAAAAGCCGATGCACTGTTGCAGGCTTATGTACCTACATTCCAATTTATATACAAAAGCAATAATGTACCAGAAAGCCCTTTAGCTTTAGCCTTAATATTCATCCACTTTGAAACTGCTACTTTCGAAGGATAGCAAATAAAAAGGACTCCATCTGCTTTGACATTTTCCCTCGATGGTTTGTGGTGTGGCGCTTTCAAAGGCTGGGGATTTAGTTGATCACCAGAGAATTCTCAAAAATTCTTGTAGGTTAGAATTTCTATGTGAGAATTATTTCATGACTTTAATTTTGTTACCTTTTGAAAATATAATGAACCTTTTGTGTTCGAAATAGTACTGCAGTTTCGGTTTTATCGTGAGTAAAGGAGTTAGATTGTTTGACGTAAAAGGAGTATATAATCAAAATGAATTTTCGTAGTATCTTCGAAATGAATACAAAGATCGTATAAATACATGCATGCATACTTTCACACACATTTAGGCTAATATATGCATATATAAACCACACACACACACACACACACACATATATATATATATATATATATATATATATATATATATATATATATATATATATATACACCTGCATTCTTCGAAGATTTTGCATTGTATTTGTTTCTTTACCATGTTCGTCTGTAGACTAAGTTTGTCATAATTATTGCGTGTGTGGAGGAATGCATTTTTGAAGTAGGTGTGACGGTGCCGAGAGAGGGTTGTGAACTCAAAGGCAGGTTGCAATCAACTGAGTTATATTATTATAGAACACTCTCCTTTATATATAAAACCTCAAGCCAACAGGACATAACAAGTTAACAAGACAGACAATGTTACAGAGGAAAACAGCAGACATGAATTTTCATGTTCGTTTAGTGCGAGGGAAGAGCGAAGATACAAGCATAATATATGTAAAAGGAATTATATACAATTGTGTGACACACGGTTGGTACATGGCTCCCCCTCTAAAAATGACATACTGAACATGTTAAATAGGGCGCCCTGATCTAGAGAGGCGAACTGTAGGCGGGTCATCTGACAGAAGATAAGCATGTTTTAGACGGTCAATGGAGACCCAGTCTTCTTTGCCCCGAATGT
>NW_027168481.1:185000-222500 GCF_036898095.1 Palaemon carinicauda | reverse complement strand
AGCCGGAAATAAGGCTCGCTTCAAATGAGAGGTTTTTATCCACACGGGAAAATTTTCGCTCGTTAGGAGGTGTTTTTGGAGAATGGTAGATAATAGACAATTGAATTTACCATTCTCCAAAAAACACTTTAATAGAATTAATTAAACTGTTTAAAAGATTGTAAATTTGAATTCAATGGGAGATTTTATGCACAAACATTTGGTATGGCTATGGGAAACCCTTTATCCCCAGTATTGAGCAATCTATATATGGAATTATTTGAAAGCAGAATCTTAAATAACATCAAACCTAATAATGTAAAATGGTTTCGATATGTTGACATAATATGTGTGTGGCCAGGAAATTAAAATTTAGATAACTTTTTTCTTAGATTGAATAGTTTGGTACCATCAATAAATTTCACTATGGAGCTAGAGAATAATTGTACACTACCTTTTTTGGACTGTCGCATACATAGATGTAACAATAGACTCAAGTTTAGTGTATACAGAAAGCCAACGAATATCTTGGCATATGTCCATTACTACTCAAACCAAGACAACAAAATTAAGAAATCTGTATTTACTTCTATGTTTTTAAGAGCATTTTGAGTCTGCAGCCCTGAATATATTGATGATGAAATAAATGAGATTAGAGCAATAGGTAAAAAATTAAAGTATCCTGAGATTGTGTTAGATGATGCACTAAGAACAGCAAAAAATTACTTTTTTCGGTAATGATTACAGAAAAAACTACAACACACAAAATTTACTTGTACGGCCTTATTGTAATTCTTTTAAAGAAAATCCCCAACTGTTGAAAAATTTCAATGTAAATGTAGCATTAAATAGTAAAAATACAATAAAAACAGCCTTGATAAAGAATTCTCCTGACATTAGCAAGGGATGTGTATATCGTATTCCATGCAATGCTTGTGAAAAATACTATGTTGGTCAAACTGGTAAAGCCCTAGAAAAGAGAATTGAACAACATAAGAAAAGTGTCAGATATGCTCAAGATAATAATGTACTCTTTGATCACGTTAGAGATAAAAATCACACTATTAATTGGTCAGGTGCAAAGAAATTGGTTCATTCAAATAACTTAGTGGAAAGAAACATCATAGAGTTCAGTTTCATAAAAGAAACCTTTGAAAACAACTTGAATATTGGTCATGGAATGTATAAACTCGACGCCTTTATATGTAAAGAGATTTGTAAGCTATATAAAAAAACTTTAACCACCTAATGTAAAACTTAATTTATTGTGAATAGGTAACGTCACTGTGAAACTGATATTTAGACATAAGCTACCCTTGATTAAAGGGTACAATTATTCTATATAGTATGCATAAGTACACTGGCACTATATAGTGTTATGCTAGATATAAGTATTGATATATACGTGATTATATGTTTATGGTAATAATGCTGTATGTGCATATATATATATATATATATATATATATATATATATATATATATATGTGTGTGTGTGTGTATAAATGTATGTATATTTATGTATGTGTGTATATATGTATATATGTATATATATGTATATGTATGTGTGTATATATATGTATGTATGTGTATGTATGTATGTATGTATATGTATATATAGATGTATGTATATGTATATGTATACGTGTATTTGTATATATATATGTATATGTATGTATATGTGTATGTGTGTATATGTGTATATATGTATATGAGTTTGTATGTATGTATATATATGTATGTATGTATGTATGTATATATGTGTGTACATACATATGTGTGTATATGTATGTATATATGTACATATATATATATATATATGTATATGTGTATGCATATGTAGATATATATATATATATATATATATATATATATATATATATATATATATATATATTTATATATATATATATATGTTAATCGTGTGTAAAAAACCATTTATATGTAAGTCTATGTATATGTCTGTATATGTATGCCAGTTTGTGTACATGTATGCATATGTCTATGTATATATTATGCATGTTTGTGTATGAATGCCTGTCTGTGTATACGTATGTATGTCTTTTTATACATTTATATATAGATGTATTTGATATATACATAGTTTTTTCTTATGTATTTATAGAGTTAAGGCTACCGTTATTCATATAAATAAACTGTATTGAAAGTCAAAAACAAGAATTTACTGGTCACCAGAAATGACCCTTTTTAGCAGGTGTCTAATGAGGTCGGATCTCCGCCCAGTAAACACCTGACCATAGCCCAGGTAGCTGGTATGGGATTGTCATTGTTCTGTGCGCCTCTATATGTATGTTCGTACGTTTACTTTCCCTATAAAATGTAAAGAAACCTCTCTCAATAAATCAGTCCTATGAAGAAGTATCACGAAACTAGTCAGGACTTAATCGTATATTTCGTATTTTAATTTTCTCTGTGGTTCTTCTGCATCTGAGCATCACGTTGTCCTGTGATTTTTACGCATATATATATATATATATATATATATATATATATATATATATATATATATATATATATATATATATATATTATTAATATTATTATCATCATTATTATTATTATAAGCCGAGGTACAACCCTAGTTGGAAAAGCAAGGTGCTACAAGCCCAAGTGCTCCAACAGGGAAAAAATAGCCCAGGAAGAAAAGGAAATACGGAAATAAATAAGTTACAAGTAATAAATAATCAAAATTAAATATTTTAAGAACAGATGTTGTACTAACACCTCAGATATCTCATGCTGCTATTACTCGGGTGATTGATTAAGCATATTGTTCTAGTTTCAATGAATCGAATGCTATGGAATTATATTCCTGGCAAGGTCACAGACTTGTGAAAATCTAAGCATCAATTGAAGAGATCTTTGAGCACAATTCTGTAGGTTAAGATGGATTAAAGAAAGACATTTACACATATTACAAGGTATATATACTGTGTTGTGAAAATGAAAAAAACATTAATATAACAATTCATGGAGAAATTTAATTCATGTCAATGGGTCATCATAGAATGTTATACATCTATCTATCTATCTACCTATCTATGTATCTATATTTTTATACATAATATACATACGTATATGCATCTGTATATATATATATATATATATATATATATATATATACTCTATTAATTCATTTTTATTTATAGAATTTGTTATTTATTTGATTATATATTTGAAATGTTTAACATTTTAAAGCAACTGCTCTCCAATTTTCGATATTTCTTTCTATTTTTTTATTTTTTTTTTGAAGGCAAAGATTTCCAAAGAAAATATTACAAGTTGTAGTAAAGTGTCACATTTAATTTTTTCTGCTGAAAATGTTTTTAGCTACTTGCACTTAACTATCTTACAGTTCGCATTATTTTTACAATACAAATACTATCCAGTGTTTCAGTGGATATATCAGACCTGACCGTGGTTTGAACTTGGTATCACACACTTGAAAAAGACAGGTATAAAGTTAAAGGTGAGGATATTTGAGTGGAGACAACCTATTTATTTAGAGTGTCTCAGTCGGGAATAGGAGGATATCGGTATAGCGTTTTCATCAAAATGAATGAAGATTTTGATCATTGTTCACCCGGAGTCAGGATAATTTAGAACAGAATTATCTCTAGATTTTAATTCTAATCGGATCGAGAGGAGCATCGCAATTATTTATAAAACGAAATGCCTTTTTTTTTGGGGGGGGGGGGGGGCAACAGTAATTAGAAAACCTTAAAAAGCCTTGGCTTGAAATTAACTCTTATTCGATAAGCCTCAGGAGGAATCAAATTGCTTTTACATGAAATAACGGAGAAATTGCTGGAAATACTTTCAACTGGGAAATGAGATTTAGACTTTTTTTAAGGATACGCAATCTCTATGTCAACTACAGAAAGACGCCAAAATAAAATCGTTGTAAAACTAAAAAAATAAAAAAAATAATTTGTCATTACACTCTAGCAATTATCAAAAGTATGTTGAAGGAGATGAAAAGCTGTTAGGTTTAGATGTATGCAAAATTTTGCATATTTGAAAATGATACTCTGCTTAATAGGACAGTGAAAACCCGTAGAATTATTTTGAAAGTATTTGTTAGTCCAGACAGTTCAAAGTAAATATCTGCAATAGAAGGTTTATGATAGTAAATTGAATCCATGATTATTATTGAGTAAATATTGACATTGGTAGTGGAGAGATGAAAGTGATTAATTCATTTCAGTGTCTGTTAGTAAGTACACTATATGATAGTATGATGGAAAAATTACAGTTACAGAATTGGTGAATGGCCGGAGGGTGTTTGAAATATTGATAGGATCCTGGAATTACTTTTGAAAGTTTAGATGGGCGTTTATAAAAGGCTTGTTGAATCAATTGTTCTTTTTTGACTCGAGTATAAAGTACGAATATGGAAGGAAATGATAAAATTAATGAATTGTGCAGTAAATGTTTCTGTAGATACGGAAGGAAAAGGAAGAAACAATGTATCTTATGCGAGGTGCCATGCAACTAACTTTATTGCAACAGACAGCAAGCTTTTATAACAACAGTTTCTGTGGAAGGAGGTCACAGAAACTAAAAAAAAAATCAATTCAGGAATAGACAGGCTTAAACAGGTTCTGTTAACAGAGGCGTAGAGCAAGATATACAATAAAAAAGAAAACACTGTTACAATGTACGAGTGTGTGTGTGTGTTTGTGTGCGTGTGAAACACGTTGCGGTACAATCTTGAACCTGGTTGATTTAGCATGAATGGAGGATGATATATTTGTGAAAATGGGAACGTATGAAGAAGCTCTAATAGGTAAGAAGTTGAACAATTGTCCTGAAAGAATTGTGAGCAAGGATGGCTACGTAAAACTTATAAGTATTGGCGAGTGAGTGTTTCTTCAAGTATATGAAGTAGATATCAAAGTCTGAATTTTACTGATGAGTTATTCCATTGGTATCATTATTATTATTATTACTTGCCAAGCTACAACCCTAGTTTGAAAAGCAAAAGGCTCTAAGCCCATGGGCTCCAACAGGGAAAATAGCCCAGTGAGAAAAAGAAAAAAGGAAAAATAGAATATTTCAAGAAGAGTAACAGCATTAAAATAAATATCTCCTATATAAACTATATAAACTTTAACAAAACAAGAGGAAGAGAAATTAGATAGAATAGTGTGCCCGAGTGTACCCTCAAGCAAGAGAACTCTAACCCAAGACAGTGGAAGACCATGGTAAAGAGGCTATGGCACTACCCAAGACTAGAAAACAATGGTTTGATTTTGGAGTGTCCTACTCCTAGAAGAGCTGCTTAACATAAATAAAGTCTCTTCTACCCTTAGTGCCCACTAGAATATTACAGTGCAGTAACCACTTGGGTGAAAAAGAATTGTTTGGTAATTTCAGTGTTGACAGGTGTATGAGGACATGGAGAATATGTAAAGAATAGGCCAGACTATTCGGTTTATGTGAAGGCAAAGGGAAAATGAACCGTGACCAGAGAGAAGGGGCCGATATAGTACTGTCTGGCTAACCAAAAGACGCCCTATCTCTCTAGTGGTAGTATCTCAACAGGTGGCTGGTGCCCTGACCAACCTGCTACCTACCATTGCACGATTTGGCCCTTAAAGTGACAGGAAAAATGGCTCAATGTTGATTATTATTATTATTATTATTATTATTATTATTATTATTATTAGCTAAACTATAAGCCCAGGAGCTCAAGCAAGGAAAAATAGCCCGTTGAGGAAATGAAACAATGAAATGAAAAATCTAAAAGAGAAGTAATGAACAATTAAAATGTAATAGTTTAAGAACAGTAGCAATATTAAAATAGATCTTTCATATATAAACTAAAAAAACTTCAAAAATGATGAAGAGAAATGAAATGAACTTCCCATTAAACCCATTTATCATTATCATATCAATAATGAAAAGACCAACTCTGACCTCAAATGCAATCACAGGAAATCCGCCATATCAGAAACAAAGCCACGAAATGAAGCTCTGTCAGCGTAATGGATTTAATAAGGCCAACTCTTAATTAGCAGCATTGCATGTTTATGAGGATCGTGTTAAAGATCTAATTCGGTCACTTACCTTCATTACAGGAGGTTATATAGGACAGGGCAAAGACAGCTGGTCTAAGAAGCCTTCGTTTGCTTATCCAATTAAACCAATCTTTGTTTACATGTTTTGTTATTCGATACGATGTAACTGTAATTATTATATATATTTGACTTTACAATCAGAAAAAGTAATGCTTTTAGTATGATTCATGCAGATAAAGTGTTTTATATTGTAATAAGAACACATTGAAATGACGAAGTTGAAATGACATTCTTTATAAACTGATGGTTCGACAGTACGAAGCAGCACCAATTATTCGTAATGAATTATGAAAACAACAATACGAAAATAGGCAATGTAATTTTATAGAAATTATTTTATGCTATGAATCAGTGAGCCATGATTTGAAGAAAAGTAAATGAAAAAAACTGTTGCAACAATATGAAAATGTATTGAACGTTAACAGTATATTCAAATTCTACAAAGAAATTATATCTCGAGATGTTAATAGTGGTAGTTTAAGTGCTAATTATTTTGCATTCGAGCGATATTATTATTATTATTATTATTATTATTATTATTATTATTATTATTATTGTTGTTATTATTATTATTACTTGCTAAGCTACAACCATAGTTGGAAAAGTAGAATGCTATAAGTCCGAGGGCTTCAAAAGGAGAAAATGGCCCAGTGATGAAAGGAAATAAGGAAACTATAAGTCATTATTCTTAATTCTTGTTATGAATAATACCTTCAAATATCAATTACTATTTTCAACTTAAAATAGATGATTCTAGATTCATGTGCACACAACAATTATGTTTAATACATTCCTAAAGGCAGGAGTCCATTGTAGTTTGTGTGAAGAACTAGTGAAAGCGAATTGTTAGTTACGATGGATTATCCATTGTTTAAATTAAGAAGTTATTTGAATTCCCTCTAAAAAAGGGAAAAGAAAGCTCATCACTCAGTCTTTATAGTGTGCAATATTATATGCGGTAAAAGCAGCAATGGATTTTGTTGATAAAAAGTTAAATATCTAAACCCCGAATGTTGATTTACTAGGTGAAAATACATTTAGCTTGCCAACAGAAAGTTATAAAATCGTTCTCAACAACCTGGTCTTGAAAGCCATAGCATTCCCAGTAAGGAACATTTCATAGTTGATTTTTGAATACTAATTCTTATGCAAAAGCCCTATTAACATGGTTCAACCTCATCCTCTAGTTGCAGGTGCATAACCTGCAGCTTTAGCCTTGAAAAGATGCACTGAATATCTCGGAATCTTTCCCAATTACTTTAAAGTTAGTTCGAGCATATTTTGCATTTCACATTCGTTATCGTGTATGTATGAGAGAAAAGGGTGTCCCTGAGAAATACGTAAGAATCACCCAAGATATGTATGAGAGGGCAGAAGCAAATGTTAAGAGCAGTATAGACCTAATAGAAAGTTTCCCAGCAAATGTAGGACTACATCAGGGGTCTGCATTGAGCCCTTACCTATTTGATCTGGTCATGGATGTAATAACACAAGGTATTAGAGATCAGTCTCCTTAGTGTATGCTTTGTGCTGATGATGTTATACTGCGTAGCACTAGGGGAGAGGTAGTAGAAGAGAACCTGGAGGAGTAGAGAATAAAAATGGAAAATAGTGGATTGGAGATCAGCAGGAAAAAGACAGAGTATTTGAGATTGAAAAATGGGGCAATGGGGAAGTTAGTTTACAAGGAGGAGATTGAAAAGAATTAAAAATTTCAGGTATTTAGGATCAACAGTTGCAGAGGATGGTGATTAATATACCACAGAATACAAGAAATATGAAAGAATTTGAAAAAAAAGAACGTGGAGTACTATGGGATAGGAAATTAGGGGTTACATTGAAAGGTAAAGTACACAGGAACGCTGTGAGACCGGCAATGATGTATGCAGTGGAGACGTGGGCAATAAAGAAGACAGAAGAGAAGAAACTGGAAGTAGCAGAGATGAGAATGTTGAGATGGATGTGTGGGGTGACAAGAAGAGATAAGATACGGAAAGAAGTAATTACAGGTACCACAGGAGTTACGAAACTATCAGATAAGATCCAAGTGAGTAGACTGAGGTGTTATGGTCATATCATGAGAAGAGATGAACAGTATATTGGGAGGGGGGTGCTGGAAATTGGGGTACAGGGAACGAGAAATGGAGGGAGACCAAAGCGAAGGTGGATGGACTGTATCAAGGATGACCTTCGATCAAAGGGATTGACTGGTGTTGAAGTATGGGACAGAGATAGATGAAGAAAGCTAGTCAGAAACATCAAACCCACATAAAAGTGGGAAAAAACCCAGACAAAGAAGATGAAGAAGAAGACATGTGTTATCGTAAACTACCAGCAAAACTTAGATAAAATTGCATTTCCCTCGCTGAGGTTTTCCCTCAGTCAGGTTGCCCTTTTAAAATGAAATTGTAATTCTTCCATCAAGTAACATGATATGCCATTATCAAGCATTAGCAAGAGGCTAATGCCAGGATTCAATTATGCAAAAGTGCTTTTAGGATAATTGTACTGACCTTTTTCTCTGCCAACGATATTCTGCGTTGTTATATGTTTACTAGTGTACGCGGCCCGTCAGAAATATAAATATCACCCACGAATGGCATTTGATACCGAATTCTATCTTGGGAATATATACCCACTTGGAATTCTTTTTATGGTAACAGCTTCTGGCCGGGTAGAGATTCGAACCCCTGCCCATTCGGCCGGAAACCATGCCTGCGAGGACTCTACCAGCTGAGCCATCAATCCATCAATCTCTCTTAATGGCTCAGTTGGTAGAGTCCTGGCAGGTAGAGGTTCGAAACTCAACCTGGCCAGAAGCTGTTACCATAAAATGAATTCCAAGTGGATATATATTCCCAAGATAGAATTCGGTATTAAATGCCATTCGTGGGTGATATTTCCATATATGTACATATAAATATATATATATATATATATATATATATATATATATACATACATATATATATATATATATATATATATATATGTATGTATATATATATATATATATGTGTGTGTGTGTGTGTATATATATACATATATGTATATTGTATATACATAGAGAGAGAACCAGACACTTACTTTTTATTATATAAAGAGATTCACCAAGCTATTTTGCTGTTTTTACAGCATTTCTAAATGTGTTTCTTATTTGTAATGCTTTGGAAATGATTCATAAATTGATATGCCTGAATTTATTGTGTATTTCGTTTGAATCTTTTTCATCAATGTTCCATTCACTTGTCAGTGTTTTGTATATTCTGCAATCATTTCATTGTTCTGCGCCTTTGATTTCAATACTCATTGTGTTTAGGCTTTGCTAAGTAATACAACACTACAACAGTTTCCTATGCTATATATATATATATATATATATATATATATATATATATATATATATATATATATATATACAGTATACATACATATATATATATATATATATATATATATATATATATATATATATATATATATATATATATATATACATAAACATATATATATGTATATATATATATATATATATATATATATGTATTTATATATATGTATATATATATATGTTTGTATATATATATATATATATATATATATATATATACTGTATATATATATATATATATATATATATATATGAATATATATATATATATATATATATATATATATATATATGAATATATATATATATATATATATATATATATATATATATATATATATATATATATATATATAAATATATTAATGTTTGCCTAAAAATATTATTCAAAAAAGATAATGACGTCTTTTAAAAGATGAAATTTTCTTTATCTTTATCGGTTTACTGGAATTTTTGTGTTTTATTATTCACATAGGCTTATGTATTTCAAAAATGATACATATGTTTTAATAAATGATTGTGGTCTACCATTCCCTTAAACTATTATATTCTCGTTATCAGTCTTCATCTTTTTATATTACTTGGTTCAATAACATCTTTAGGAAGTTTCGTCTATTGAGATTTACTTATTATTCTGTTAGACCCAACAAGTGAAGTTTGCCCTCCTCGCCTTACTCTTATATATGACTGGAAGTTTGCACTTCTGATAGCATAATTGTTATTAAACCTATCGGCCTAGAAATAAAATGAGAAAGAATCCATACTACACCGAAGCTGCAGGGAAATTTCACAAATCGTACTTGACGGCCAGATAGACAGCCTTTATAAGTTACAAGATTTGATGCATATATTTATTGTTGCTATCTGACATATAGCCATGCCCTAGTATGTTATAAGCCAGGACTACAGAGCCATATTATTATTATTATTATTATTATTATTATTATTATTATTATTATTATTATAGTGTTTTTTGTTGTTATTCGAGATAGGTTGCTTGTAGCATCTGCACATTATAGGAGGGGGTGAATATGTCTGACCCGATTACAGACTTCCGTTCGCAAATTAAAATTTAATTATAGAGGTAGAATTAATTACATTTATAATAGCGAAGATAACACATACCTCGCTTATCTATCATTATTTCATCTCCCTGACTAAACCACTCGAGAGATTAGATCTATATAGGCAACGTGGACTATAATCTAAGCTTCACCTTATAATAATTTATTGCAAGTTTCGAAACCACGACCCTAAGTAACTTTTGCTTTATACACAAAACGACCTAAGCAAAATCAAATAATAATTTTGAATTCATAACCCAAATGCATAAATTGTTATCATTAGACTACAGGACTAAGCTTATATTATTTCTCCTCTTCATCACTCAGACATTAACGTATTCGATTTTTGTTCCGATTTTTTTTAACGCTCTAATATTTTTTTTTTCTATAAAAGTGGACCAATGTTGCCTCCTACATACACACAAGTTTGTCCTTGTCCGATGCAAAAATATAAAAGCATCACCAGTTTCCCACACCCCTAGTCCATGTCTTACTAGAGAAAGAGAAGAAGGAAAAAGATAAGAAATACTTAATGATGGGAAGAGAGAGAGAGAGAGAGAGAGAGAGAGAGAGAGAGAGAGAGAGAGAGAGAGAGAGAGAGAGAGAGAGAGAGAGAGAGAGAGAGAGAGAAAAGGAAGAGGAGAATCAACACCAGACCAAAGAAAGCCTGTTGCTGTTTTGCTGGATAACCGGGGGACGTCAGTGACAGGATACTCTCTTTCTATCCTGCCTGTCTCGGAACCCCAAACCGAGAGGTAGTCCTGAATCGGAAGACACCCAAGAGGAAGGATCCTCAACGGAGTCGATTTCTTAGGGCTTGACCCGACCCAGGACTCTCGGAAAACCCGAGTCTCTTTACTTTAGGTTATCCAGGAAGATACAGCCATCACTGCCATTACTGCTCGAAAAATATTTTCCATTTAAGAAGACTCAAACATTTTATGCAAAGTTTATAGATTTGTTGATAAATTCATAATTTCTTACAAAGATTAATAATTAAGAATTTAGTTGCCTTTAGTACTAATTATTCTTACAGCTATTTATGAATTTTAGATTTTTTTATTAATCAAATAAATCAGTAATATGATGGGCAAGGAGAGGCACCCGATGAGATACTACTGCTAAAGAGTCATTTGGTACTGTGATGGCAAGATAGTACTACATTGGATCCCTCTCTGGTTAAAGCTCATTTTTCCTTTGCCTAATTTCCGAGTCAACACAATATTAATATCTCCATTAACTTTTAAAGACTAAGACTGAATAGCAATATTTTTATTCAAATTTGATTTGAAATAAAAGTTTATTTATAATATCATTGATTAGAGATTTTGTGCTAATGTACTGTACATAAGATGAAGAGAATATAAATAAATGGAGAGAGTTGACTAGAGCGGCCGACCCTTCTATACAATGGGAATGATGAGATTGAAAGAAACAGACAATTACTTGAATAGCTGAGCCAATCTATAGTCTATGCTTTGCAATGAGAGCATAGCTGTGAGGAACCTTATTTTCACTTCTGGCTCAACAATAGCTTATTCGGAGGCAGCGGGTTCTCTGGTGTGTTGCAAGAAGTCTAAAATTATTAAAACATTATTTACAAGAACAATATCACGTCAACCTTTCATGGGTCGGAAATTTAGTCTAAACACTGTGTCACTGAGATATTCTTTAAATATAAAAGACTTTTCACCCTCAACTTCAATACTTCATATTTGTTAGGCCTATGAATATTTCCATTCCTTAACTTGAATATCCTGCTTAGAATATCCATCGAACAGTCACAAATAATTTCCAAGATTTCACTATAACTATTGTTTGTTCGTAACTATGACGGTCTAAGTTCAAACAATATCTATAGACCAAGTTTGATATAATACTTTGGACAATTCTATTTTACAGAATGCACAGTGTGAAGTAAATGATGAATGGAGAAGTATTGATTTAAAAACTCAAGATAGAGAGACGACTGGAAATGTAACCGGGGCCCTTTGCGTCAGTAGGCGTAGTAGTTGATGATGATAGTGATATTTAATTAAAACTCTTTAAAATGTTAAAACAATAAAAGTGGTAATTTTTTTAATTAAGAAAAGTAACTTAATTGAAATAGTTTCTCATTGAAAAATAAAATTTCCTCAGAATCCGAAGCTGTGAGTCTAAATTCAGGGGAAATTGCATAATCCTTTGTACACTAAAATAGATCGTATTTGCTGCTACCAAAGAAACACAGGAGTATAATTGTTGTATTTTAGAATGCTGCACAAAAGCAACGATGTTCCTGCTGACTGCAATGTCAGGTAGGCCTACAATGCAATGCTCTATAGATGCGGAAGCTGTAATGTCATATAGGCCTAAAATGCAATGCTTAAAGCATAAAGAGGTAAAATCTCTAATGTCATATAGGCCTAAAATGAAACGCTTAACACACATAGATGCAGAATCTGTAATGTCAGATAGGCCTACAGTGTAACGTTTAAAACATATAGATGCAGAAGTTCTAATGTAAGATAGGCCTACAATGCAATGCTTAAAACATATAGATACAGAAGCTGCAATGTCAGTTAGGCCTACATTGCTCGCTTAAAACATATAGATGCAGTAGCTGTAATGTCAGTTTGGCCTACAATGCAACGCTTAAAACATATAGATGCAGAAGCTGTAATGTAAGATAGGCCTACAATGCAACGTTTAAAACATAAAACAGTTGAAAGGAAAATATGACTTGAAGAATCTTCTTCAACCGGACGAGGAGGCAAGAAGACAGTCATTTGGGCCCACGCAATACGAGCTGGCGGTTAACTGTTTTGCAAACTCTCTTATTAAGCCATTTTTTAATCTTTCTCTCTAGTTGGTCCTTTTCCTTATTTTTTCATCTGTGGCTGTGATCTAACTGATTTTATGCTTTAATTGGCGCATTTAAATTGTCTATAAATATTTGAAACACTTAGCATTACCTCCGCTGCTTTCTTGCTGACGCTCCTCTTACTCCGAGAAACTTGCACAGAAGCAAATCATCTCCTCGATTTCAGGGACGAAAGTGCTCATACGATTACTGTAGTTATCCCATATAGAAAAAATTTAATTCTTTAGTAAATATATATTATTTTGATAAATGTATAATTCACATTAGTTTTGGAATGGAATTTAAATTTTGAGACATTTGTAATTTAAGAATCACATAGAAATTTAAATTATCGATATATCATGAAATTATTTTGATGGTTTCCTCACGTGGAAATTATCTATCTTTACGGGCTGCCAACGCAAGACCCCGTGTCCTACACACACACACACACACACACACACACACACAGTCATCTATTATTTGTCGATCCCTAGCTGTGTTGATAGTCTTTTGAGTGTCAACCACTATTTTATTAATAAATAGCATAAAACTGTTATAGTGGTCTTACGCCTTTTTCTTCTATTATTATTATTATTATTATTATATGTGACCCGTCAAAAAATCAGGGCTAAATCTCCCTTCGGTATAGGTCCAACTCGGCCCATAACCATCTCGGCCCATTCAATGTAACCAACTCGGCCCATCGCCTGTGCCAAGTCGGCCCATTTGTGATAGCCAACTCGGCCCATTTTTGACAGGTCAGATCAGATCAAATGAAGTCGTCCAGTATAGCTTTTGCAACAGCACACGCACAGCAATATCACGCAATGATAGGTGTAAAGGTTTTATTATTCATTTCCAAACATTATTTAATGGCTATAATAACAACTGCATTTAGAAACAATTATTGGACAACTCTTTTCCCTAAACATTATAAATCCTTTGGTTGTTGTTTTAATTGTTTAAAAAGAAAGAAATACTGAGAGAGAGGGGACCGGATGGAGGGAGATTCACACGCACACGTACATACAGAGAGAGAGAGAGAGAGAGAGAGAGAGAGAGAGGATGGTTAGGAACCTTCTTTATACAAGCACTTAAGTGTCTCTTAAGTGCCTCATTGCCTCATTGTAATAGTTGTTTTGTATATGTAGTTCAAGGCTTTGAATAATTTTCGAAACTGAACCATAGCTTATATAATTGATATGGTTACGAACCTACTGCTAGACTTCAAGCAGCTAGGACAACATGGCTGACCAGTGCTTGATATGCTGTGAAACTGTCCGTCCCCGTCAGGTAAGAAGATTTACCTTTAAAGTAAAGCGCTGAAATAGAAATTGACAGTAAAAGGTTTGAAAGACGAAACAGGAGGAAAACCTCGCAGTTGCACTCTGAGACAATTGTTAGGTGTTTGTGGACAGTAAGAAGGAAATGTCATATATTAACTTTGTACTCACAATGTCATGTGTAACGTGTTCTTTACATATGACAGGAAGCACTGCAATGTGATGGATGTAGCTACTGGCAGCATCGGACCTGTGGAAGTGGGATCACCCGGGAGCAATACAGGGCTGCTGTTAAAGAAGGTTATATTGACTGGATGTGTCACATGTGTATTCAAGAAAATCAGAGTCCGGGGGAAACTTGTGTAGTTTCGAGCGCAAACACGGAATATTTTGAGGATGCAGTGGCAATGAGTAATGTGAATACCGAGAGTCTAGATTCATTTGAAGGTGGAGTGTCAAATATCAGTGGTGCTTCTTCAATTGAGGATCCTACGCCAATGGTAATGTCTCCCTCAAGGGAGACAGTAACATATGAAAAGATTGAATCATCTTCACAAAGAGGAAATTCGAAACTTAATGACAGCACCGGCTACTATTACACACTAAAAAGAAAAAATAACGTGAGTATTCATTGGCGGTGTGTGGTTAGAAACAAAAAAATCTCATGCATGGCGGCAGTAAAAGAAGTGGGTAACACTTTTATTAGAGGGCATGTTGAACACTGCCATCCACCTGAGACCAGCTGTGCTGTAAAAAGTAAGGTGTGTACACTCGTGAAGCTAAAGGTAATGGAAGACGTCTTTTACCAAATGTTACGATCCATGGTTGTGCTTTCCACTGGGGCCAGGCTGTATGGAGGAAAGTGCAAGAATTAGGCCTTCAAAGTTCTTACACAAACGACGTCGGCACTTACAAGTTTTTAAGGCAGTTGTTGTCGCTCCCATATATGCCACAGGAACATATAGAAGAGCTTTTTATCAGGTTTTATAGGAAAGCTGCAGGGGTGAATGAACTCATAAGCCTTTTAAATTACGTGAAAAAGACGTGGATCAATTCTGCAATATGGCCTCCTCACACGTGGTGCGTCTTCGGTCGGAGCATCAGAACAAATAATGATGTTGAGGGATGGCATAACAGAATAAACTTAAAGGCAAGGAAAGGAAACTTAGATTTTTATTTACTTTTAAAGCTCCTACATGATGAGGCAAACATAGTTAATTTACAGGTGCGGCTGCTGTCAGAAGGGAAGGTTTTGAGAAAGCAGCAACATAAGTATAATAAACATCACGGCCAACTTGTAAAACTATGGGACGAATATAATAATAATGAAAGATCGGCCAGACAATTACTGAAGGCAGTTTCTCATCATATTGCTGTCTATGTTTCGTAATATGTACATTATTATTTTTAGAAGCTTTTAGCAATGTGCTTTACTTTTTATTATTATATTATTTAACAAAGACTACTCTTTCTATTTTCAAACTGTTTTTACTTACCTCAGAGATTTATTTAGCAATGTGTTTTACTTTTTATCATTATATTATTTATAAAGACTACTCTTTCTATTTTCAAACTGTTTTTACTTACCTCGGAGATTTATTTACAAAGTTACTTGGAAAGAGATAAACGAGACTTTTCTCAGGTCTGATCTCGAAATAGAACAAAACATAATAAAAGAAAATAACACACAATATAATGATATAAAATAGCTTTAGTAAGATAAATTTGGATGTGGGCCGAGTTGGTATATAGAGGGCCGAGCTGGTAGTGGGCCGAGATGGCAATGGACCGAGTTGGTAGTCACAATGGGCCGACTTGGCGATGGGACGAGTTGGACTATGGCGTCCAATTTAGCTTAGTTTGTTTTCTTTTAAATGCCTCTTTTGTAAAACAGAATCTTACATAAATAGGAAAGAGGAAAACAAATATATTCCTCCATTTCATTTAGAATTAACCCGTCTGCTATGAAAAGGTTCATTCTCTAAATTACCGAAACCCCTCATAATACAATACAACACTACAGTACTTGAGCATTTCGTTTCGTCCTAAAACCCATTAGTGTCATTTACTCTATGGCTACATCTTACATACCCCATGGTATGACTACTCCCACTCCCCCAACCAGTGGGACAGGTAGAGCTCAGCGTAACCAAAAAGAAATATATATATATATATATATATATATATATATATATATATATATATATATATGTATGTATTAGTTTGTGAATAGCTTTCCGGCCACAATTTGAATCGTGATCAATGGAACTTGCTTGGATTAATTAACTGTTATGTAAAAAAAACTGGAAATGATTAGATTTTTGAAGGTCAAGATCACCTTCAGGCAACATCTTAAAATCAAAGGTCAAGGTCAAACAAAAGGTCGAGAAATAAGCTACCGCATGGAGGTCTGCACTCTAGTGATTACCCTTCTAGTTTTTGTTATTATTATTATTATTATTATTATTATTATTATTATTATTATTATTATTATTATTATTACAATCCAAAGACTCCGAGAAGGGTAGCAAACAAGCACGGAAACGAAAAGACGTAAAGAATCAACTAAAAAATATGTAATCATGATACCAAATTTCCCATCAATGTGTGAGGCTGACTGTCATGACATCTTGTACTTTCCCTCAATGTTTTTGTCCTTTCGATGTTACCTGGGAAGCAGTAGAAAATTAAATCAGAAGTTATAATATTTTAGTCAAGTTTCTATAAAGTCGTAATCGGATATAAGTTAGAAAAGAGAATTACCTGTATATTCAAGTTGGGTAACCATTGGCACGCTAACACATCTAACGCAGAGAGAGAGAGAGAGAGAGAGAGAGAGAGAGAGAGAGAGAGAGAGAGAGAGAGAGAGAGAGCCTTTATAAGAGGTTTTATCTTTATGATCATATTTAAAGATTAGTTACGTTACGTCACTAAGGTCAGTGACACTAGGTGGCGTCATAACTATTTTTTTTTTTTTTTCAAAATAGTGAATGAAGTCTCTGCAGGTGTTATAAGAATAAAGATTTCAAGCAAATAATGAGAGGAATCTTATATATCTTGAGATTTGTAGACGTAATGCTATATTTTATAAAAAAAAAAAAAAAAATTGATAATTGGATTAATTTTACTTCAGATAGAAATAATATTGCTTATTACTGTAATTATTTGCTTATATAAAATTATATTTACTGTATCAAATTATATGTTCAAAGTAGGGAAGGAAGTCTTGTATCAATCACTTCCAAGCGAATTACTTCCGGGGTTCCAAAGGAAATCTTGTAGAACTTTTCTAGCGACTCAAGGCGGAATTAAAGAAATATAATAGAAAATAAGTTTTTCAATTTGATACAATTAACCATTCATTAAAATAACAATTGGGAATCATTTAGAAAAAGACTTTTTTTTTTTTTATTATGAAAGTAATTCTAATTCCTTTAAACAAGTGTCTAAAATTCCGTGATGCATAATTTCTTATAAATTAACATAATAATATCAGAAATTTTCAGTTGAAATAATACTCAGACTTAAACCTTCCAAAATCCTCTCCGTCTTCAGGGATATGAGATGATGATTAAAAACGTATTACTGCGTTTCATTCTACCTTGAGGCGTCAGTGACCCTGGCAGTTATGACGCCGCCTAGTGTCAATCTGTCTGTCTGTGTATAGATTGCCTTACCTTGTGTAAGACCCGGGCTCTTGCCTTTGGGCATATATGTAGTGTCAATGACCTTTGTAGTTGCGGCGCTAGGCAACCGAATCAATCCTTAAATATGATCATAGGCTGATATAGGCTCTCTCTCTTCCTCTCCACCTCTCTCTTTCTCTCTCCCCCTCTCTTTCTCGGTGGAGTAAATTGTTCCTAGAATAATTCACATATCCAAATGAAAATTCGGGGATTAATGAGAAATATAGTTTCTCTGTTCCTGCCCAATTCCATGGTAATATCTACAATTGAAAAGACACCGTGGTTATGTAGCCTTCTTAGATATGCTGCTAAACAATATCCCTCCGAGTTGCAGCAAGTTATTATTATTATTATTATTATTATTATTATTATTATTATTATTATTATTATTATTATCATTATTATACCCTAATTGGAGAGGCAGGATGCTTTAAGGCCAAGGGAAATAGGGAACAATTAAAACAAAATATTTTAAGAACAGTAACAACATTAAAAAAACCCTTCCACATATGAACTATAAAAAGAGACTTACATCAGCCTGTTCAACATGAAAACATTTGTTGCAAGTTTGAACTTTTGAAGTTCCATCGATTCAACTGCCTGATTATGAAAATCATTCCACAAGTTTAGTATATATCATTCCAATAAGATCTAATCATCACTTAACTAATTCACATTGTTCCTGGTTGTATTCAGTGATTTTGCTTAAGGGGAACATATGTGTGATTGAATATTTAGGTTTATATTCCGATATTTAACACACTACCTATTCCCCTGCTCTTCAATTTCTGTATTCTAGGAATTCCTTCAATAATAACATGCGGACACACTTGAAGGCTCCAACACGGTCTTACTTTAGACTTTGACTATGTTCATAGAATTTTCTTGCTAATAAGGATTGGCTGACCGCTGAAAGCAAACACCATCTTCCAATAGCTTCACGAGTACTATAGAGCGCTGGAATCATTAAAATTCTGCTCTAATTGGTAGCACGACATCTCATACTACAGGATTGTCGAAGACGCAAATATTTATAAATGAAAGGTTAAAGATGTCTGGTTTCAGTTCCTGGTTTATCAGAATAGATACTCGCCAGAACGTCAGCTGGGTAAGCCAAATCCCTCCCTGTGATGCCCAATCACAGCAGTGGCATCCCCAGTGAACAGATGAAACTCACGGATCCGGACGGGGTTCAATCTGGTGCTATGCGAATGCTAGGCGAATACGTTACCACTATACTATTTAAGTTATTAAATAGCGCGATGAAGAGATGAAGTCCTTCCCTGTTTGTTTTCTACGCACAAAAATAAATTTTCCATATTTGCATAAACCTGATTAATTGTTCTTTATCCAGCCATGCTAAATCTTTGCAGGAATAAACGTTGTATTAAACTTACCCAGTAATGAGAAGATGTATGATAAAGTTGCTACAGTATTTTACGTTAATTGCTTATTAGAGTCACAGCTAATAATAATGGGCCTGAATGAATGGTTAATCAGGACAATCCTTTGCCTCAACTACCAAGAATATTAAAACCTCGTCAAATTGATCGTCACCGTTACGGTTACATGATCTGTTATTAATGTTATTTTGTGACGTTGCTCTCCTTTTATCTTTGATATTTTTGTATTTATTAAGATTCCTACCAGCTACATAAGTTTTTTTTTTATTTTCAAATCCTCTTTGTTAATTCGTTCATGTAAATAGGATTATCATAACCCAAATAATTTTGTTCAAAGTAAATTTTGTTCAAAGTCATTTTTGTTTCAAGTAAATTTTGTTCAAAGTAAATTTTATTTCAAGTAAATTTTGTTCAAAGTGAATTCTATTCTAAGTGAATTTTGTTCTAATTAAATTTTGTTCTTAAGTGTTTCAAAGCTTAATATTCCATTACATAAAATGAATATGAAAGAGGTCGATAAAAATAAATGTTTTCTCTGATGAAATTTCGATTAGTAAATTCTTTTGACTCTTTCCTTAGTTTGTATACAGGTAAGAGGTAAATGACAGACGAAGACATATTTATAATCTCTTTTGTGAAAATTAGCTCTCGAAAAAGACATTACAATATCTAACTGTCTTCAGTTTAAAAGTCTTAATCTATATTTTGTTCTCGTTCGATTACTAAAGTTTCCTTTTGCAAAAACTTTTTTAAGTTTTTCACTTGTCTTTGAAGCTCCTTCTCACGATCACAAATGAGCCTCGAGTCATATACGTTTACACAGCGGTATTGAAATATCGTTAACAGATTTATCTCTCTAATTATTCCTTTAATTGCGTTTAGAATTGTGGTAGTTTAGAGAAACATTTACTCTTTATATAGTAAATTTTCTAACGAATTATCAATTGAAAATCTGTGACATTAATCGAGAATACTAAAATACCTAAAGGGGATAGTCATATTACTGATATGATTTGACACTGATATTTCTAATTTAATCGGATATAAAACGTCATTGAAAGATATGTCATGAAAATTAAAGTCAGATTACAAACGACATGACCAAAAGTGAGGGATAATGTTAAGTGAGTGCATTATTTATAACTCCAAAAAGATGACTTTCTGCGAATAAATAAAAGGAATAAAAGGTCCTACTTTATGTTCTCACAACCATAAACAAATGGCAGTGAATACTGAGATGATATTATTATTATTATTATTATTAAGAATATAATGAGGATTATGTTGATGAAGGTGATGAATTATTATTATTATTATTATTATTATTATTATTATTAGTAGTAGTAGTAGTAGTAGTAGTAGAAGTAGTATAGTATTATTATTATTATTATTATTTATTATTATTATTATTATCATTATTATTATTAGTATTATTATTGTTATTATTATTTGTAGTAGTAGTAGTAGTAGTAGTAGTAGTAGTAGTAGTAGTTCGGAATTACTAAAAGAGCAAATGACTATTGTATAAATAAATCCATTAATTGAAAATCGTTTAAAAAGGCAATTGGTGCAATAATTGTCGAAAATATCCTTTCTCACTCTTTACTTTTAAGAACCCCAGGTTTCTTCCATTCTTTCTATTCGTATTTTTCCCGAAGGAAAATTGATACGTTTCAGGATCTGTTAATGAACAGCTAGTTCTATCATGTTTTGGTAGGCAAAAATAAATTTTTCGTGCACCATGCAGGAAAATGGCTATTTCTTTTGATTAAAACTTGGATCTGTGGAGTTTAATCCGCTTCTACATCAATTCTTGTGATGTGTGTTGTAGGTTTTCGGTTTAGGAAAAAAATACATAATCAAAGAGAGTTGTGACGTAGTAGTGGTTAACGAATAGGATAAACGAAAGGGAAATTATATGATATTACTAGTATACAAATATAGAAATATCTCATTTCATAAGGAATGACCATCATAAATTAATGTAGTATTCAAATCTCCCTCTTAGATTAAGAATTGTATTTTTAGTAAAGCTATAAAAATCTAGTATTAACAGGAACATTCCAGAATAATTTAGACAGTATTATGAATATGCACGCGATGAAATTCCCCATTAAAGATATTATTAGAAAAAAAGAAATCTAATCAAATCTAAATATCACTGCCGTTTGTAATGAAATATAACATTAAAAACTTTTTTTGTTTTTTTAATTCTTCATTCGTATTTTGTTTTCTGTTGTCAAAGATAAGTAGTTTTACTCATCTTTATACGTCTTTGTATTTCATAAGATTTATAAATTATCTAAAGAAAAGAAAGACATTATCTATGGAAACGTTTGTTAGTGATTTCAGTATCGTTGATACTGTTGCACGAAATGTAAAGTTTCACATTTATTCGATAAAATACGCACAAATTCTCCAGAATAATTCATGAAGGTCATGAAAGTCCAAATGAACTACACTCTTATAAATATTCCGTGGAAAAAAAAAAAAAAAAACTGAAAATCCCGGAATAAATGTTGCCAGGCATATGCTGTTTTTAGAACGGATATTTGGATGGAAAGGGGTGATACCACGGTCACCAAGCCGTAAAAGATGATAACAAAGTAGGATAAAAATAACGGTCGCCTTTGTTTTACCGAAATACGGCTGAAATTCTCCGATTAAAATTACGGGTTTTTTAAGCGCGCTTCGAAATATGAGCTCAAATTATGAGCACTGAAAATTTGGGGAATTATTCAGATAAACTCCAATGAAAAATCATTGAAAGCAAATATTTTCCTCATAAGTTACATGTAAAAGAATGGCAGAAATATACGACCTCGTAAGTAAAAGGTCTAACGATTTATTAGACATATTTTCCTAATGCTTGATTTATGAATGCGGTCGCTGCTGAGGACTTATGAATTATTCATGTTTAACAATAAAATATGATGGACAGAAATAGTACGAAAGAAAATCAATAGATAAAACTAAAGTAAAGAAATATGAATAAAGTTTGTCTTGGAATGTTACATATGATTTATTTTGGAAGAAAAATTTCACTTTACATAAATGAGAATAATCACGGCGATACAAAGGGACCATTGCACTGGAGAAATAAAATCGATTTAACTAGGTGATAATTATGGTACTCAGTACTGTTGAGCCAACTCTATTTCTTTAATTTCTTTTAAATTGAATCATTTGACTTTTTCAAAATACTTCGCTTTATACCACCACCTTCCCTGTCATCGAAGTTTCTTTGAAAATTCCATACGGGACATTCTTGTTCCATTGGATATGGTGACCTATTGGAAAAGTCCTTGTCTGCCGATCTGTCGGACTAAGATTCGAGTCTCACTCAAGCTCGATAGTTTCTTGCAGTGTTGCAACCTCACCATTATTGTGAGTTAAGGATAGGGGTTTTGAGGAGCCTATAGGACTACCTGCTGAGTCATCAGCAGCCTTTGCCTGGCCCTCCCTGGTCCTAGCTGGGGTGGAGAGGGGCCTTGGATGCTGATCCAATGTATATATGGTTAGTCTCCAGGGTATTGTCACTGTCCCTTGCCTCTGCTATTCATGAGTGGCCTTTAAAAGCTTTTAAAGCCAGACAAGTACATTTCGTTTTTCAGTTAAAGTTTATTCTTTTGCAGCTTTTTCTAGAACTCCATTTTTTATAGCAAGTAAGGTTCCTTTCATAAAGTTTCATGTTTGAAATATTTTTATTTTCCATTCAGTTAGATCTTGGCTCTATCTACTTATATTCATCCAGGTTCCTTTGTGTGATGATATAAGTAAGGCCTTGTGTTCCCCAGGCTATAAGTAAATACTTGTAACCTAAATGTTTTACTTCATTATACATTAGAAAATGTAAATCATAATGTAAGCGGCTCTATCACCACGTTGGGATAGTTTAAGGCAAGCTTCTAAGGATCTGCAAACATTCTTTAAAAAGTAACTGTGTCAATTCATTGTGATGCACATTTTGATATATAGAGGACTGGCTGGTTTTGAATACTCCATAGTTTACTAAACAGTTTATCTTTTAGTCAGAATGTGCAATCATGTGTACCAATTTTAGACGATAAAAGTGGACACTGAAGGTGAACAAATTGTTTAACACCTGTGTATTTGAAAGAAGATTTTTTTCTGTAAATTTCTATACCCATAATGGGCAAAAACTTCTTTAAATTCCTATACCCATAATGGGCAATAACATGGTATTAGGTAAACCAGATAATTAACGGGGACTGAGTGAACTTTTTGGGAAAAAAATACACCACTAAAAATGTCTTGGAAATATGTCATAATTGACATAGTAAGAGGGCTTTTTCATACCTCCTTCATTTCTATCAGTGCCCTCTAAAACGTCAAGATGTCTCCTGTTATTTGTATTGACACGGCCAAGATATCCTCAATCCCTTTGATTGGTAAATACTAAAAGTGTTTCTAATGTTATTACTTTCACCGCATTTGCAAGATATGTTTAATACTTTCATATCACTAAAAGAATAAAACTTTAATTCGTACAGTTGACCAGAACAGAGAATCATTCATTTATTTTATTGATAAATCATTTCAAATATTCCTATCCCCTCTGAGTGGTAGTACAAGCTTAGAATACTCATCAAAAATTCAGCCGGAGAATAATTACATTACTAAGAATTGTTCGTCACGAAAAGGAGTCTTTTGTTCAATTTATTAAAAGTATAAGAAGACTTTCATTCGTGTTTTTAGACGTCACAAGAAGATTCTTATTCAATTTCCTCTTAATTGTAAGAGTTTTTCCTTACTCAGATGACCTGCACAAGGAAAGTTCATTTGCTATTCTGTAAAACTTGTCAATATTTTTATATCATAAGATTTTTTATACTACGAAAACAGATCTCCAAGGAAAGATTTTTTTTTTTTTTTTTTTTTTTATCATTACTTGCTTCAGAAATTTTTTCCCTTCTTGAGATTCTAAGAACTCTCCTCTTTCGGAAAGTAAAAACTTTTGCATCCAGCTGATGAATTAATGAACAAAATATAATGAAAAGTATAGATGGGTACAAAGCGTAAAAAAATTATCTCAACATAATCCACAACTCGCAGAGGATAGCTCTCAAGATTTGAGTGTAACTACGCAACGATCTGGAATCTTAGTTATTAAAAAGGGCACGACAGTTCTTTTGCAAGTCACAAAAGCCGGAAATAAGGCTCGCTTCAAACGAAAGGTTTTTATCCACACGGGAAAATTTTCGCTCGTTAGGAGGTATGTCTTCACACGAGCGGATTTTACCTGAGCAGCCTCGTAGTATTCTAGAAGCTGCTACATTGGAACTATGCTGGTTAGCGGCTGATAAATCTCATTGCTCTTTATTTATCTTTAATCCACGTGGAGACACCGCACGGCATCAAATCACTCGTGTGAAGAGAGCCTAAGAGTCACCCGATTGCTCTCTAATTGAAGTAACCTCAAAAGTGTTTCCGACTTTCAGTCATGAAATGCAATATCTTTATTCAAACCACAATAGGCATATCGCTCTCCGTATTACAAGTTTTCGCCTTATTTGCTTAGGAAGACTGCTCATTAAATACAAAAGAAAAACTGCAGTGATTGTTACCATGCATTTCAAATTTATCACTTTAATAGTTACTCTTACAATTAGGTTGAAAACCATATCCGAAAAAAAAGCTTTTATTGCATCCAATGATTATTAACGAGGTCATATTTTCAAGTACTTAACAGAATTTGACCTACATAAACAGCATAAATTCGAGCTCTTTTTATTTTCATTAATTTTTTTTCCTAATTATTAATCGGAGGCCAATTAAATTCTATAAATTTCTCTGTCAATAATTTCTTTTACTTAAACCCCATTTTTAGAAAACCTGACGTATATCTCTCTATAAAAGACTTGGCTTGAATAATGTATACATATATATATATATATATATATATATATATATATATATATATATATATATATATATATATATATATATATATATATATACTGTATATATATACTCTCTCTGCATCAATTCCATCCCCTGAATGTGGATCTGGGGTTGGTGAATCCCTTAATAGAGATTTAGCTAAAATTAGTGCATGGTGCAAATTATGGGGTATGAAGTTGAATCCTAACAAAACTCAAATTATGATTGTAAGTAGGTCAAGGACGGTGGTTCCTCAACATCCAGATCTCAGTATTGATAATGTTTCTTTAAATTTATATGACTCTTTCAAAATTTTAGGTGTGATTCTCGACAGCAAATTTACTTTTGAGAAACATATAAGGTCTGTCTTCTTCAATTGCACAAAAAATTGTCTTATTGAGAAAGTCTTTTAAGATTTTCGGTGATCAATCTATTCTGAAGAAGTGTTTTAATTCTTTCATTCTACCTTGTTTTGAGTATTGTTCTCCTGTCTGGTCTTCAGCTGCTGATTCTCATCTTAATTTGTTGGACAGAAACTTACGGTCTATTAAATTTCTTATTCCTGATCTAGATATTAATCTTTGGCACCGTCGTTCAATTAGCTCATTATGCATGTTGCATAAGATTTTTCATAACTCTGACCATCCTTTACATTCAGATCTCCCTGGACAATTCCATCCTGTTCATAATACTAGGCAGGCAGTTAATTCTAATAGCCAGGCCTTCTCCATCATGAGGCTCAATACTACGCAGTACCCTAGAAGTTTTATTCCAGTTGTTACCAAGTTGTGGAATGATCTTCCTAATCGGGTAGTTGAATCAGTTGAACTTCAAAAGTTCAAAGTTGGAGCAAATGCTTTTTTGTTGACCAGGTGGACATGAGTCTTTTTATAGTTTGTATATGACATATTTGTTTTTGACATTGTTAATAGTTTATATATGACATATCTGTTTTGACGTTGTTACTTTTTTTTAGATTGATTTATTGTTAATTTATTCTCTTCATTTATTTATTTCCTTATTTCCTTTCCTCACTGGGCTATTTTTCCCTGTTGGAGCCCCTGGGCTTATAGCACTTTGCTTTTCCAACTAGGGTTGTAGCTTGGACAGTAATAATAATGATAATATATATATATGTATATATATATATATATATATATATATATATATATATTTATTTATTTATATATATATATATATATATATATATATATATAATATAGGCCTATATATATGTATATATATGAATATATATATATATATATATATATATATATACATATATATTTATATACATACATATATATATATATATATGTATATATATACATATATATATATATGTGTGTGTGTGTGTATTATATATATATATATATATATATATATATATATATATATTATCATTATTATTATTATTACTATTATTTTTATGATTATTATTATTATTATTATTATTATTATTATTATTATTACTACTACTACTACTATTATTATTTATATTATCATTATTAATATTATTATTATTATTATTGTTATGGTTGTTGTTGTTGTTATTATTATTATTAGCTAAACTACAAACCTAGTTGTAAAAGCAATATGCTATAAGCCCAGGAGCTCCAACAGGGAAAAATAGCCCGGTGAGGAAAGGAAACAAGGAAAATGAACAAACTAAAAGAGAAGTAATGAACAATTAATATGAAATATTTTAAAAACTAGAGCAATATTAAAATAGATCTTTGCTACACATACTTAAAAAAAAAAAACTTTAAAAATGATGAAGAGAAATACAATGATCTTCCCATTAAACCCAATTATTATTCTCATATCAATAATGAAAAGACCAACTCTGACCTCAAATGCAATCACAGGAAATCCGCCATATCAGAAACAAAGCCACGAAATGAAGCTCTGTCAGCGTAATGGATTTAATAAGGCCAACTCTTAATTAGCAGCATTGCATGTTTATGAGGATCGTGTTAAAGATCTAATTCGGTCACTTACCTTCATTACAGGAGGTTATATAGGACAGGGCAAAGATAGCTGGTCTAAGAAGCCTTCGTTTGCTTATCCAATTAAACCAATCTTTGCTTACATGTTTTGTTATTCGATACGATGTAACTGTAATTATTATATATATTTGACTTTACAATCAGACAAAGTAATGCTTTTAGTTTTATTCATGCAGATAAAGTGTTTTATATTGTAATAAGAACACATTGAAATGACGAAGTTGAAATGACATTCTTTATAAACTGATGGTTTGACAGTACGAAGCAGCACCAATTATTAGTCAGGGTTAAAAGAATACCTTTTAACCCTGTTATTAGTAATGTGTAAAGAAAACAACAATACGAAAATAGGCAACGTAATTTGATAGAAATTATTATATGCTATAAATCAGTGATCAATGATTTGAAGAAAAGTAAATGAAAAGAGCTGTTGCAACAATATGAAAATGTATTGAATGTAAACAGTATATTCAAATTCCACAAAGAAATGATATCATGAGATATTAATAGTGGGAGTAGAACTGCTAATTATTATGCATTGGAACGATATTGTCATTATTATTATTATTATTATTATTATTATTATTATTATTATTATTATTATTATTATTATTACTTGCTAAGCTACAACCATAGTTGGAAAAACAGAATGCTATAAGTCCAAGGGCTCCAAAAGGAGAAAATAGCCCAGTGAGGAGAGGAAATAAGGAAGCTCTAAGTAATTTTTAGTTCTTGTTATAAATAATATCTTCAAATATCAATTAGTATTTTCAACTTAGAAAAAGATGTTTCTATAATTATGCGCACTCAACAATTGTTTAATACATTCCTAAAGGCAGGAGTCCATTGTAGTTTGTGTAAAGAACTAGTGAAAGCGAAATCTTTTAATCATATATATACATGTGAATTGGTAGTTACGATGGATTATCCACTGTTTAAATTAAGATGTTATTTGAATTCCCTTTAAAAAAGGGAAAAGAAAGCTCTTCACTCGGTCTTTAAAGTGTGTAATATTATATGCGGTAAAAGCATCAACGGATTCTGCTGATAGAAAGATAAATATTTAAACCCCGAATTATTTATTATGTAAAAAACAGAGTTATAAAACGTTCTCAACAACCTGGTCTTGAAAGCCACAGCCTTCCCAGTAAAGAATATTTCATAGTTGATTTTTGAACATCAGTTCTTATGCAAAAGCCCTATTAACATGGTTCAACCTCATCCTCTACTGTAGGTGCAGTTGCATAATATGCAGCTTTTGCTTAGAGAAGATGCACTGAATATCTCGGAATCTCTCCCAATTACTTTCAAGTTAGTTCGAGCATATTTCGCATTTCACATTCGTTATCGTAAACAACCAGCAAAACTCAGATAGAATTGCTATTTCCCTCGCTGAGGTTTTCCCTCAGTTAGGTTGCCATTCAGAATTAAAATTGCAACTCTTCCATCAAGTAATATGATACGCCATTATCAAGAATTTGCAAGAGGCTAATGCCAGGATTCAATTATGCAAAAGAGCTTTTAGGATAATTGTATTGACCTTTTTCGCTGTCAGCGATATTTTGCGTTGTTATATATTTACTAGTGTACGTGACCCGTCAGAAATGACAGCTAAATATTAGGTACATATGTACACTAACGCTCATGCAGCCCCCTCTCACCAGGATATGACTACTCCCACTCATCACTACCCGAGAGATGGAGAGAGCTGAGCGTGACCGGAAAGAAATATCTATCTTATCTAGTTCTATCTATCTGTCTACCTACCTGTATATATATATATATATATATATATATATATATATATATATATATATATATATACATCTAGAACAAGACAATTGCTCTTTATTTTATAAGGTAAATTCCACAAGCTATTTTGCTGTTTTTACAGCATTTCTAAATGTGTTTCTTATTTTTAATTTTTTGGATATGAGCCATAAATCGATTTGCCTGAATTTTTTTGTATTTCGTTTGATTCTTTTTTATCAACTTTCTATTCACTTGTCAGTGTTTTCTATATTTTGCAATCATTATATATATATATATATATATATATATATACAGTATATATATACATATATATATATATATATATATATATATATATATATATATATATATATATATATATATATATATACATACATACATACATACATATATAAGAGCAAAGATAACACACCACCTCGATTATTTAATTATTTATTTATCATCACTTCTTTTCCCTGAATGAACCCCTCGAGAGATTAGACCTATATGGTGGGTGGTCTTTTTTTTCCGATGTCACTTCGTTCGGCGACACTTCCTCCACGTCTTTTTGTCCAATATAGGCACCGTTAACTATAATCTAAGCTTCGGCCTATGTAATTTGTTGCAAGTTTCAAAACCACGACATTAACTAACTTTTGCTTTATACACAAAACGACATAAGAAAAACCAAATAATAACTTTGAATTCATAACCTAAATGCATTAATTGTTTTCATTAGACTACAGGACTAAGCTTAAATTATTTCCCCTCTTGACGCCCTCTTCCTCACTTGGACATTTAAGCATTTAAGTATTTTTTTCGATTTTTTAACGCTGAGTTCTTTCAATAATATTTTTTTTTTCCTTCATAAAAGTGGACCAATGTTGTCTCATACATACACATGTTTACAAAGTGAAATATGATAGTTAATACTAAATGGAAACTAATGAAAAACGCTTGCCCGATGCTAAAATATAAAGTAATCACCAGTTTCCCCACCCCTACTACATGTATTAGTAGAGGAAGAGATGAAGAAGAAGAATAAAAAAGAGAGAGAGAGAGAGAGAGAGAGAGAGAGAGAGAGAGAGAGAGAGAGAGAGAGAGAGAGAGAATTCAATACCAGACCAAAGAAAGCTTGTTGCTGTTTTGCTGGATAACCGGGGGACGTCAGTGACAGGATACTCACTTTCTATCCTGCCTGTCTCAAGCTATTCAACCCTGCTATATTAATCTCTCCATTAACTTTTGAAGGCCAAGACTGAATAACAATATTTTTTTCATTCAAATTTGATTTGGAATAAAATAGTTTATTTTTAAAATCATTGATTAAAGATTTGGTGTTGATGTACTCTACATAAAATGAAGAGAATATAAATAGATGGAGAGAGTTGACTCGAGCGGCCGACCCTTCTATACAATGGGAATGATGAGGTTGAGAGAAGAAGACAGTTACTTAAGTAGCTAAGCCAATCTATAGTCTATGCTTAAAACATTATTTACAAGAACAATATAATGTTAACCTTTCATTGGTCGGAAATTTAGTCTGAACACTGTGTCACTGAGATATGCTTTAAATATGAAAGACTTCACACCCCCAACTTCAAAACTCATTTGTTAGGCCTATGAATACTTCCATTCCTTAGCTTGAATATCCAGCCTAGAATATCCATCGAACAGTCACAAATAATTTCCAAGATTTCACTATAACTTGTTTGTTCATAACTATGACGTCTAAGTTCAAACAATAGTTATAGAACATGTTTGATATAATCCTTTGGACACTTCCGTTTTACAGAATGTGAAGTGTGAAGTTACTTGGATGATGAATGGAGAAGTATTGATTTAAAAACTCAAGACAGAGACAACTTGCGAAATGAAACTGAGGCCCTTTGCGTCATCAGGCGTAGGAGATGATGATGATATATATAATGAATTTTAATTAAAACTCTAAAATGTAAAATTAGTAAACTGGTAATTCTTATTTAATAAAAGTAACTTCTCTGAAATAGTTTCTTCCTATCAATAAAAGAAAGAAAAAAAAATAGTCCTCAAAATCTCAAGCTGAGTCTAAATTCAGGGGAAATTTCGTAATCGTTTGTACACTAAAATAGATCGTATTTGCTGCTACCAAAGAAACACAGGAGGAATATAAATGCTGAATTTTAGAATACTGCACAAAAGCAACGATGTTCCTGCTGACTGCAATGTCAGATAGGCCTACAATACAATGCTCTATAGATGGAGGAGCTGTAATGTTATATAGGCCTACAATGCCTCGCTTAAAACATATAGATGCAGAATCTGCAATGCAGGATAGGCCTACAATCCAATGCTTAAAGCATAGAGATAATTCAAATGGAAAACATGGCGGTGTTTTTATGCTTTGACATCACCGCACTTGAAGGATTACAGTCCTTTAGACCTACGCAATACGATCTGACGGTTAACTGACTTATGAAAACTCGCTTATTAAGCCATTTTCTAATCTTGCTTCCTAGTTTGGCCCTTTTCCATATTTCTTCATCTGTGGCTTTGATCTAACTGATTTTATTCTTTTATTAGCGTATTTAAATTGTCTACGGATAATTGAAACACTTAGGATTTCCTCTGTTCCTTTCATGTAGCCGCTTCTCTCACTCCGAGCAACTTGAACACAAGCAAATTATCTCCTTGATTTCAAGGACAAAAATGCTCATACAATTAGTTATCCCATATAGAAATGATTAAATCCCTTAGTAAATATGTATTATTTTGATTAATGTATAATTCATATTAGTTTTGGAATGAAATTTATATATTGAGGCTTTTAAAATTAAAGTCACATAGAAATTTAAAATACCGATATATCATGAAATTATTTTGTTGGTTTCTGCGCGTGGAAGTCATCTGTCATTACGGGCTGCCCAGCGGCAAGAGCCCGTGTCTGACACAAGGTAAGGCAATCTATACAGACAGACAGACAGTCATCTGTCATTCGTCGATCCATCCCTTGTGTTAATATTAATTTTTATATCAACCATTATCATTATTGATTAATGCTGAGTATTATTCATAGCATAAAACTGTTATAGTGATCTTAGGCCTTCTTCTTCTTCTATTATTATTATTATTATTATTATTATTAGTGTACGTGACCCGCCAAAAAATGAGGGCTGAATCTTTAGATAGATATGCACACACATGCACTCCCTTCTCCCCTGGATATTAGCACTTCCAATCTCCCCAAGCAGTGGTACTGGGAGAGCTCAGTATAATCTTAAAGAAATATATATATAAAATTATATATATATATATATATATATATATATATATATATACATATATATATATATATATATATATATATATATATATATATAGCCATACACTTGCTCATTATTATATACGGGAGTTTATTATTATTATTATTATTATTTTTATTATTATTATTATTATTATTATTATTATTATTACTTCCACCAATGAAGTTTACGTGTGTTTGTGTTAGTTTGTGAATAGCTTCCAGGCCACAATTTTAATCGTAGATTAATGGAAGACCTCCCGAAGCTGTCAGAGTCTCTCCTGCACAGGGAACAAGAGACTAAAGAACGTCTTGCTGCTTCCATGTCTCTGCATACTGGCTTAGAGACTATGGCAAGCATCCCGGACACCCCAGATATGTAAATCTCATTTGGCGACAGTCACCAAGGACTTGTGCAACTTAATCAAAGCCCAAAGGTCTTGTAGAGAGTTCGTGTTCGCCTCGGCTGTGGTGAGACACGAACCAAGGAAGCTCATAACCTCCAATATCTGGGGAAAAGACCTCTTCCCAAGCGAAGTGGTCAAAGAGGTCGTGGACAAAGCCGCTACGGAGAACAGGAATCTCCTCTCCAAGTGGGGCTTGTCCTTAAAAAGAAAATCTTCCGCTGACGAGGGTCCCCAGTCGAAGAATAAATCAAAACGACCAAGAGTGCCCTCTCAGCCTAGAAAACAGCGACAGCTTCCCGTGGCCACGGTGCCCCAGATGGTGGCACAACCAACCACCACCTTCCAACTGGTACCCCAAACGCTGGCGACCCAATTGCCGGTGTTCGCCCCAGTCTTTGAAAGCCAATCGACGACTTTCAAGCCAAAGTCTCGAGGTTCCTTTCGAGGATCCTCCAGACGCCCCTTCAGAGGTAGGGGTAACAAAGGTGGACGTGGCCAAGGAGGCAAGTCCTCCAACCAGCACTCCAAGTGAGATGCTACCGGTAGGAGGGAAACTTCTCCTCTTCCGGGATCGTTGGACCTTCGATTCCTGGGCCCACAGCCTAATCAAGAACGGACTAGGGTGGAGTTGGAGCTCAACTCCACCAAACTTTCCTCAATTCTTCCAGCACTCAAACCCCATTCTGGAAGAATATGTTCAGGAACTCCTGAACAAAATACGGAAGGCAAAGTCCATCAGATTCCAAGGAAGGCTGTTTTGTGTTCCGAAGAAGGATTCGGAAAAGCTCAGAGTCATTCTGGACTTATCACCACTCAACAAGTTCATAGTGAACCACAAATTCAGAATGCTGACGCTTCAACACATAAGGACCCTTTTCCCCAAACGGGCATACACAGTCTCCATAGACATGACGGATGCGTACTGGCATGTTCCAATCAACCGTCAAGTTTCCCCCTACCTAGGGTTCAAACTACAGAAAAGAAAGTACCTTTTCAGAGCTATGCCCTTCGGTCTAAACATAGCCCCAAGGGTATTCACAAAGCTTGCAAATGCAGTCATTCATCAACTATGCCTAAAGGGGATCCAGGTAGTAGCCTACCTGGACGACTGGCTGGTGTGGGCAGCATCCGAGGAAGAGTGCAGGCAAGCCTCCAAGCAAGTGATCCAGTTCCTGGAACACTTAGGATTCAAGATCAACGTGGAAAAGTCTCGTCTATCTCCAGCTCAAAGGTTCCAGTGGCTGGGCGTCCACTGGGATTTACAGTCACACTGCCTTTCCATTTCATCAAAGAAGAGGAAAGAGATAGCAGGATCTGTCAAGAGACTTCTTCAATCCGACAGGATATCAAGAAGGCAAAAGGAGAGAGTGTTGGGGTCCCTCCAGTTTGCCTCAGTGACAGATCCAATATTGAAAGCACAATTAAAAGATGCATCAGGAGTTTGGTGAAACTATGAATCAAACGCTCGAGGAGATCTACAAAGACCGATTCCAAATCATCTGCGATCACTACTCAAACCATGGTCGGAAGCCAAGAACCTGATGAGCAAGGCACCTCTGATACCACCTCCACCGGCAGTCACCGTTCACACGGATGCCTCAAAAGGGGGGTGGGGAGGTCACTCTCATCATCGGAAAGTCCAGGGAACCTGGTCTCCCCTCTTCAAGACCTTCCACATCAATTTTCTGGAAGTCATGGCGGTTCTTCTCTCTCTGAAGAAACTGGAACTTCGCTGCTCAATCCACATCCGTCTGGTTCTAGACAGCGAAGTTGTAATGAGATGCCTAAATCGACAAGACTCGAGATCGCCTCACATAAATCAAGTGTTACTGGCCATACTCCGTCTAGCGAAGAAGAAGAGATGGCACTTGTCCACCTTCAAGGGTTTCGCAATGTGACAGCGGACGCTCTATCCAGGGTCAACCCGATAGAGTCAGAATGGTTCTTAGACGCAAAATCATTCTCCTTCATATTACTCAAAGTCCCAGGACTGCAGATAGATCTCTTCGCAACGAGCGACAACAAGAAGCTACCCCGGTGTGTAGCCCCGTACAAGGATCCTCTAGCGGAAGCGACAGATGCAATGTCCATAGATTGGAACAGTTGCTCCAAGATCTACCTGTTCCCTCCAACCAACCTTCTGCTGAAAGTCCTCGACAAACTGAGATCCTTTCGAGGGATAGCAGCAATAGTGGCCCACAAGTGGCCCAACAGTGTTTGGTTGCCTTTGATAACGGAACTACGCCTGAAGCTGATCCTGTTGCCGGACCCAGTTCTGACTCAGCAAGTGCAGAAATTGACTGTCTCAGCTTCACCAGAGAAAACCCAGAACCTTCATCTCACGATTTTCTCGCCCTAGCGGTCAAGAAACGGTTTGGGATTTCTAGGGACAGTATTAACTTCTTAGAAGAATACAAATCAAAGTCAACAAGAAGACAATATGAGTCTTCCTGGAAGAAATGGGTGGCCTTTGTCAGGGTGAAGAAACCTAAGGAGATTTCTACGGATTTCTGCTTGTCCTTCTTCATCCATCTTCATGAACAAGGTTTAGCAGCCAACACGATTACTACATGTAAATCTGCCCTAGCCAGACCAATACTATATGCCTTCTAGGTAGACTTTTCTTATGAAATCTTCAACAAGATTCCAAAAGCCTGCACTAAACTACGGCCCGCAGCTCCTCCAAAGCCCATTTCATGGTCTTTGGATAAGGTTCTTCACTTAGCATCAACTCTGAACAATGAGGATTGCTCGCTGAAAGACTTGACTCAAAAGGTGTTATTCTTATTTGCACTAGCCTCAGGAGCCAGAGTTAGCAAAATAGTGGCCCTCTTGAGGGATGATGGCCACATTCAGTTCACGGACGCCGGAGAACTGAACCTCTTTCTGGACCCGACGTTTCTCGCCAAGAACGAGCTGCTCACTAAGAGATGGGGTCCCTGGAGAATCTGCCCTCTGAAGGAAGAAGCATCCCTCTGCCCAGTGGAATGCCTAAAGGTCTATCTTCGTAGAACTTCAGACTTTAAGGGAGGTCAGCTTTTCAGGGGAGAGACGTCTGGTTCAACATTATCCTTGAAACAGTTAAGGGCGAAAATCACCTATTTTATACGCAGAGCGGATCTAGACAGTACACCCGCAGGTCATGATCCGAGAAATGTTGCCTCGTCTTTGAATTTCTTTCAGACGATGTCGTTTGAAAGCCTTCGTGCTTATACTGGATGGAAGTCATCCAGAGTTTTCTTCAGACACTATGCAAAGCAATTACAAGAAATAAAATTTCATGTGGTGGCGGCTGGCAGTGTTATAAAACCTGCCGCTTGATTACTGCAAAGAACAGTGCACTAATTGGAACTTTTAGTGAAGGGTGTACATGATAGACTCGTAAGACATATCATGTTGAGTATTGTGTTTAGTGATAACTCTATAGACTGTTCTCTCTACACAGGTGACATTAAGCAAAATAGACTGACACAAGTGCCAGTCATACTTATATGCACAGTGTTCCTAGTAACAACAGAATACATAGTGAAATTTTATATTTCCCTTAGAGTGGCTAATGTTTTCCTTTCCAGGTGAAACTTATTTTAATTCTGTTATTACTATTTATACTTTTATGCAGAATTGTTCTGCATAGGATGTAATTGAATACAACCATGATTTCTATTTTTTTAATAAACAATAGAAGGAATCTTTGCGTCTCTTTCGCCTCAAACATTCTAGATTAAGAATAAAGTCAGACCATCCTTGATTCTTTTAATATTTATGAAAATATTGGGAAACTAAGGTTAAGACTGTTCCAAGCAAACAGGTAAGAACTGATTGTACTAAACTGTTTATTTTACTGAACTAAGCTTTCCTACACGTTTATAAACCTGTCTGTCTCTTTTAAGCTAGACTTGGGAGGTGTCAGTAACCTATACAGAGATATACCATCTAAGTACAAACTATCCTTTATGTATATGATGACACTAATATACAAACTGTTCGCTAGATTGTTCCTTGAACTCACAAACCTCGGGTTTTTCCTAGTGTCTACCCAGACTCTTCCCTCTAGGGGGCAGGAAGAGCTGACATAGTTTATGATCAGTTAATTGATGTATAACGGTAACATCAAGTGTCTTTAGGTCTAGAAGACCAAATAGCAAATATTTATCTCGAGATAACGGCACTATTGAAAATCCACAGATACATTAATGCTTTGGTAAACTTCCATCAGGATGACATGGCCTGAGCCCAAAAAACGGATTTTGAAGCGAAGCGAAAAATCTATTTTTGGGTGAGGTAGCCATGTCGTCCTGATGGACCCACCCTCTTTTTGACAAAAGGATAATGAATCCCTCCCTATGGTACTGTATCTAGAACACCTACAAAGCTAAAAAGAATGGCTTGGTGG
>NW_027168481.1:165000-182500 GCF_036898095.1 Palaemon carinicauda | reverse complement strand
TGGACTTTTGAGCAAAAGAACCATCGTAGAAAAACGTTTAAAAAGCAAAATAACTTAATAAAGAAGGAAACATGAAAATATGGGTAACTGATAATATAGATATTTTCTATCAATATTCCTTGTTTAACAGAAACTTTTAATCTTGAATATTCCAAGTCTAACAGTCAAACGTTTTTGAAAACCCCAAGATTAATCGTCTGAATTTTTTAAGACCCCAAGTTTAACAGTCAAACTTTTAAGATTGAAAACCAAAAGTTTAAGAGATAATTTTCTTTTCCCTTAAAAAGGGGGTTTGTGCAAGGCGATCTAAAACGAACGAACGAACGAACAAACAGGGAAAGTTATTTCGGTATTTAGGTGAAAGCTTTTGATTATTTCTCTCTTCAGAGAAAACTCTATGCTGATTGGAAAAACAATATATATAATATTTTCAATGTTAAGAAAAGTTAAATATGATGATAGGAGGATTTGTATGACTCTCGTCATGCCAAATGAGGCATGGCTATCTCAATCAATCAATCATGCTAATGCGAGAGAGGAACAGATTAGAAGATCCCTTTGATGCCTTTTTAAATTTTGAGGTAGAATTTGCAATACAGATTCATATGAACATTTGACACAGGTTTGTCAGGGCACCTGCCACCTGTTGAGATACTACCACTCGAGATTTTCTTTTACCTCTGTTTTCAGATACCATATTTTTAGATATTCTTTAACCTCTCTTTTGAAGTGCCTTACATGTAGCATTGTATCTCTTATGATTTCTATTTTGAGGGTCCATACTTCAATCATTAATGTTCTTTAAACTTTGTTTTGAGGGGCTGTACTTGTAACATTAGGTGTTCTTTAAACTATGTTTAGAGGTGCCATACTAGTAGCATTAGATATTTTGTTTTACCTCTGTTTTAAGGTGCCATACTTTTAGCATTCACTGTTCTATGACTTCTGTTTTGAGGTGCTATACTTGTAGATTTAGATATTCTTTTACCTTTGTTTTGAGGAGCTATACTTCAAGCATTGTATGTTCTCTGGCCCTTTTTTTGAGATGCCATACTTCTAGCATTAGATTTTCTTAGACCTATATTTTAAGGTACCTTGCCTCGGAGGGTTTTTGACCTCCTATTTTCAGGCGTCTTACCTCTTGCATTAGAGGCATGTTGGGGTGCCATACTTTTAGTACAGGTATTTCAATACTCTAATTTCGACTTATGAATCATGGCTATTTTGACTTTGATTTATCAATACAGTAAGGGCAAAACCCATTGAATTTTTTTATATCTTCGTCTGTGATGTTTTCGTCTATAAAGAGACACATTTTGTGGTAGAACATTCCTCAACATTTACATCATGTATTCTACCCCCTCCCCCCTTCACACGCAGTTGAAGATCCTCAAAAAAAAAAAAAAGCAAACCATCCGTCATTATGTAATTAGTTTTTTTTTTTCACTATTTAGATATTTTTGTCTTCTATGTTACCATTTTAATATCTTTATCTTTCTTATTCATTACCGTATTCTCATATATTTTTTTTTAACCTTAAGACCAAAAGTCTTGCCAAGACGAGACTAGGAATGACTGGCTCCAGTTTGCATAATTGAATTAGCATTCCCTCTTTCATACATTCTATTGTAGGTATATCGTCAAAATCTGGAAGATCAACAAGATGATTGCCGAGAAAGAGCAACGAGGAAATTATATGACTAGAAGGAAATTGCAGGGTATGTTTGGATTGATATTTTGCAGATAAAAGACTAGAGATCATTATGTAAATTTTAATAAAGTATTGCATTAGTTTTGTTTGTAATGCTGATATTTGCAATCAAGCATTACATTCGATTTTGATACACGTGAATATTATAATTATTCAAGGAAAACTATAGCATAATGAGAGTTTTAAAAATAATTTTAGAACAATTTAAACTCAGATGTGCCATATTCAGATATAGAACGAAGTCTTCCATCACTTCCATTCAAATGCTTGAGACTCTGAGGAACTGATCTTCTCTCCAGTTTGAGACCTCTTTTGGATCTAAACTGAGTGGCTCCGGTTTTTAATTTGCTGAGATTCATAGCTTGATTTATAGGATGTGGGCTATACGGCCTGGTATAAGGGTCTAGGAAGCCATTAAGCACGAAATGCCTATGGGAAAAAAAAAAGACATCTTAGAAAAGGTTGATGATCATGAAGACTTCCATCAAAATAGATATCTGGATCTTGGAGACATAAGGTTACCAGGCTTTTCCTCAAAAAGCAAAACTATATTGAAGACCAAAAAGGACTTGGGAATTATTAAAAGAAAATCGTTCCTATTATTCCTCTACAGCCATCGTCAGTTTTGCAAGGTCTTAGCTGTCCTTCTGGAGGTAATATTTCGCAATACACTGGCATAAGGCCACTGATGAACCACATTATTGACCCCACCTGCTTCTAGAGATCGGGAATAATACTCCCTCAGAATTCTAGGAAGATTTAGCAAACCCTTCTACCATCCACTACATCATTCCTTGGGGACAGTGTGTATGTTTGGTGAGAAATAAAAGTCTCCGGAGCTTCAGATGTCACTTTTCAGTGATCCTGTGTCTTCAAGGAATTGTGGAAGGCAGGAGAAGGAACATTTGTCTTTTTTTAATATTAGGTTAAATGAAGATGAATGCTGGAAGCACCTCCGGCGATTCCGGTTTTGGTACCTCCGACAGGCCCTCCTTTGGTTACTCACAAAGAAACGGACCTAATCTTCACCAAGAGGGCCTATTTACGGATTTTTCTGTGGAGGCAATAAAAATCTGTTTGGATCAGGGAAAACCTTTGAGATTTTTGGGGGTGGGGGTGGGGGAGGGGGATAATTATTAGAATGAAGTCTTACATTGACAATTATTTTTTCACACACACACATACATATATGTACAGTATATATATATATATATATATATATATATATATATATATATATAAATTATATATATATGTATGTATATATATACATATATATATATATATATATATATATGTATATATATATATATATATATATATATATATATATATATATATATATCACTCACTAAATCCCGTCCGGAATTCTCCGGGTTGGGTCCTGCATCTGATATCACCATCTCTCTCTCTCTCTCTCTCTCTCTCTCTCTCTCTCTCTCTCTCTCTCTCTCTCTCTCTCTCTATATATATATATATATATATATATATATATATATATATATATATATATTGAGGTACTCTCCTCTAGCATTAGAAGATCTTTGATCTCTCTTCAGGCTTTTTGGCCTTTATTGTGAGGCGCATTAACTCTAACATTAGAGGGTCTTTGATGTTCCATAACTATAGAATTCCAGTTCCCCATTTTCAATATATTCGTCAATGCTATTTTAGCTAGGCTTTGTCTACACAGCTGGGCAAAGCCATTTCAAATTTTTTGTATATTCTTCTCTGATGTGGAACCCTCTACATCATTCACATCCTATTCATCCCCCCACCAACCGAATATCTACACAAAAGCCTACTATATATATATATATATATATATATATATATATATATATATATATATATATATATATATATATATATATATATCTGAGGCCTTTGTCCTCCAGTGGATAAGAAACGGTTTTATTCGTTGTTTTCCCTTTTTATATGTTTTCTTTTTTCTCCATTACCATCTTAATATCTTTCTTCCCCTTTCATTGTCATATATATTTTCCTTCTGTAAACCTTTGGGACCAAACCTCCTGCCACCACGAAATTTGGAATGGCGGTGAAAAGTCCAGCTTTGAAGCAATTTGTAGTTTTACATGAATATTCCCTCTTTTGCACTTTTAATTGAAGGATTAACGTCATCACCCTCATGTAGATTGACAAGATGATGCTTGGGAGGAAGCACCGAGACGAGTCCTGTGAGGGAATGATATGACTAGTAGAAAATTGCAGGGTATCTTTGAATTCATATCTTGCAGATAAAAGATTATAAAGTATTATGTTAATTTGAATAAAGTATTGCATAAATTCAATTTTTAATGCTGATATTTGCAAGCAGACATTACTTATGATTTTGATCTAGATAAAATTTTCATTATTCAAGAAAAAATATAGCATTATGAGAGGTTTAAAAATAATTTTAGAACAAGAGCTTAACTCAGTAGATGTGCCATATTGACGGATAGAACGAAGTCTTCCATCTGTTCCTTTCAAATGCTGGAGACTCGGAGTATCTGATCTTCGTTCCGATTGGAGACCTCTTTTGGATCTAAACTGAGTGGCTCATGTTTTTGGAGTGACATATAATCGGTTGTTCTGCTGAGATTCAATGCTTGATTTAAAGGATGTGGGCCATACCGCCTGAAACAGGGGCCGGGAAACCATTCAGCTCGAGGTTCATGTGGAAAATATCAAAAAAAAGCTAAGAAAACCATGATAATCATGAAGACTTCCTTCAAAATAAATACCCTGATCTGAGAGACATAAGGTTATGGCATATTTGAAAGCGTTAAAACTTACAGAAATATATATGGTGTCAATAATTTGAAACTGTATTTGATGGGAAATGAGATACATTAGAAAGTATATATAATTTTTCAATATCAATTAAGGTAAAGAATCAGAACAGCTTCTCGTCCTTGTTTTTTTTTTTCGAAAAAACAAAAAAAACAAGAAGGATTCCCCTCTACTTAACCCATTTTCCTGACCCCTACAGAGAGGCCAATAGACCCTCTTGATAGAAAACGGTGCCAAAGTATGGCCTCTTGGATGAACCGAAACCCCTTGATTCCTCCGGAATCGCCTGAGGTGCTTTCATTTTCTATTTTTATTAACTTAGTTTATGTGTGTGTGTATATATATATATATATATATATATATATATATATATATATATATATATATATATATATATATACACACAAATATATATATATGTGTGTGCGTGCGTGTCCGTACATCTGTTCCCTACCTTGCAATTTGTTTTTCGTGTAGGCCTTGGAGCATGTGATGCCCTTCTTACAATCTCCAATGCTGTACAGAAATCCCTTGATTGTAGTCAGGAAGTTCGTATGATTGGTCCTGATTTTAGTGCTACCTTTGCAGTATTAATCATGAGTCCCTTGACTTCAAACTCAAACAGTTGGGACTGGGTGGGTCGCTTCTTAACATCGTTAATGAAATTTTAAGTAATAGATCGGAAAGAGTTGTTGTTGATGGGCACCATAGTGAGTATAGGAATGTGATATCTGGCGTTCCTCCGTGTAGTGTTCTTGGCTCATTACTTTTCATACTATATACACATGACATGTGGTTTAGCCTAGAAAACAAGGTTGTTGCATATGCTGATGATGTTACTCACTGTGCATCCATTTCATCTCCTGAATGTCGATCTGGGGTTGCTGAATCCCTTGATAGAGATTTAGCTAAAATTAATTCATGGTGCAAATTATGGGGTATCAAGTTGAATCCTAACAAAGCTCAAAAGTATGATTGTAAGTAGGTCAAGGGCAGTGGCTCCTCAACATCCGGATCTCAGCATTGATAATGTTTCTTCAACTTTGTTTGACTCTTAAAATTTTAGGTGTGATTCTCGACAGCAAATTTACTTTTGAAAAACACGTATATAAGTTCTGTGTCTTCTTCATTTGCCCCAAAAATTTGTTTTTTAACATTTTTGGTAATCAATCTATTCTGGAGAAGTGTTTTAATTCTTTCATTTTACTTTGTTTCGAGTATTGTTCTCCTGTCTGATCGTCAGTGGCTGATTCTCATTGTAAATTGATGGACAGGAACTTGCGGTCTATTGAATTTCTTATTCCTAATAGGGTTGAAAAACTGATAGCTTTTACTTGATCGATATTGCTAATGAGTTTGTAGCAAAGAATCATCATCGTCAGTGTGCTTTGGTAAATTCACCCCATAGACCTACCGGCATTTTATGATAGCTATTGTGTACATTTTGTTATTGGTCACATAAAATTCGTCATAAAATATGAATTTATCGTTACTAGAATCCGTTTTCAGAGATCAGGAAACCGTTCTTCTTTGTTGTGCAAACTCGTTTCCTAAGCCATTTTCTAATCTTTCTTTCTAGTTGTGGAACTCTTACTTGACCCTCTTTATTTCCTCATCTTTTCTTTATATCTAACTGATTTTATTCTTTCATTAGCGTATTCAAAGTGTCTAACTGTCTATACATGTCTGAAACACTTGGGATTTCCTCTGCTCCTTTCTTGTTGCTCCTCACTTTATTCAGAGGAACTTTTGCACACAAGCAAAATAACCCTTCGATATCTTCCGTTTTCTTTATCGTCCTCAATAGGGATTTTTGGACGAAAGATTCTTGTATAATCAGTTATGTATAATTATAGAAATGATTGAATCTTCGGAAAAATATGAATTAATTTGTTGAATATATCATTTAATCCAATGAAAAAAGGGAATTTCAAATTTGGGAGTTAAATCATAAAAAATTCACATAATAATTTTTAAAGTAAAGATATTGTAAACTTATTTTGAACTGTAGCGAGCGTGAAACACGATAGCTATGTCAGCCCGTCTTCAGGTTTAACGATTTTATTTTTGGTGTAAACCAACATATTTTCGATCATTGCATTTAGAGTTATTTTGCAACAGGTGTTCATGGGACCTTTAAGTTCTATCGATTAAAGATTCAGACTGTATAGGTTGTATTTCCTTGAGCACAACAAAAATCTTTAGTATCTTGAAGAAAGTTTGATATTAATGTTATCCCGGTCTACCTTGAACTCAGTTGAGATAAACTTAGCTACCTATAGTTAACCTCTTGAGAGAAGAATTGATTGGTAATATCAGTGTTGTCAAGTGTACAAGGAAGGAGCAGAATGTGTAAAGAATATGCCAGACTATTCTGTGTATGTGTCGAGAAAGAGGTAATGAGCCATAACCAGAGAGATGGTTCGAATATAGTACTGTCCGGCTAGATTATAGGTGGTAACATAAACGTTTAACAGATTCTTAAGTTGGTAACGATACACACTTGTTTACTCTCATTTTCGTAAAAAGATTCAATTATAACATCACTTACTTCCTGGTACTCTCGACGATGCATCATGCGTAAGACCTCGTGCGGAGGCTCCTTCAAGTAACCCCCTCTAGATCTTCCTCTCCCCCCTTGGTCTACCCCTTTCCCTAGATCTACATCTTCCCCTAGATCTACCCCGTCTTCTAGGTCTACCCCTTCCCCTAGGTCTACTTCACTCTACGTCTACCCCTTCCTTTACGTCTACCCCTCCCCTTCGGTCTATCCCTTCCCCTAAATCTACCCCTTCCCATAAATCTATCCCTTCCTCTAGGTCTACCCTTACCTCTTGGTATACCTCTTACCCTAGGTCTACCCTTCCCCCTTGGTATACCTCTTACCCTAGGTCTACCCCTTCCTCTAAGTCTACCCCTTCCTCTAGGTCTCCTCCTTCCCTTAGTTCTACCCCACACCCTTTTGTTTACACTTTCCCCTTGGTCTACCCTTTTAACTATGTTTTCCACTTCCTCTAGGTCTACTCTTTCCTTAAGGTCCACCCTTCCCCTAGGTCTACCACTTCCCTAAGTTTACCCCTTATTCTAGCACTACCCCTTCCTGTAGGTCTACAGCATCCCCTAAGTTTACCCCTTCCTCTAAGATTAAAACTCCATTTGGTCTACTCCTTCTGCCTAGATCAACCCCTCCCCTAGGTCTCCCACTTCCATTAGGTCTACCCCTTCCTCTAGGTCCACCCCTTGCCATAGGCTTTTGCCTCCCTTAGGTCTACCCCTTCCTCTACGTCTACCCTTCACCTAGGTGTACCCTTTCCTTTAGATGCATCCCTCCTACCTTGGTCTACCCCTTGCCCAAGGTCTACCCATTTTTCTAGATCTTCACCTTCCCTTAGGTCTAGGTCTACTTCCCCTTGGTCTAGTCCTTCCCCTAGGTCTACCCCTTCACCCAAGTGTACCCCTTCCCTTAGCTCTACCCTTCCCCTAGGTCTACCACTCCTCTAGGTCTACCCCTCCCTCAGATCTACCCCCATTAGGTCTACTCCTTCCTCTAGGTCTACACTTTCTTCTATGTGTACCCCTCCCTCCTTGGTCTACCCATAACCCCTAGGTCGAAATCTCACCTATTCGTACCCCTTCCTCTATGTCTACCCTTTTTTCTAGGTGTACCCCTAACTTAGGTCTACGTCTTCCTCTAGGTCTACCCCCTCCTCTAGGTTTACCTGTTGCAACCTAGTCTATCTCTCCCATAGGTCTACCCCATCCTTTAGGTCTACTCCTCCCTGAGGTCTACCCCTTTCTCTAGGTCTACCCCATCCTCTAAGTCTACCCCCTTCCCTTTTGTTTATCCCATCCTTTATGTCACGTCTCCTTCCTTGGACTACTCCTTCCCTAAGTCTACCCCTTCTTCTAGATCTAAACTTTCCCCTAGGTATACTCCTCTCCTAGGTCTACCCTTTCCTCTAGGTCTACCCCTTCCTCTGGTCTATCCCTTCCTCTAAGTCTACCCCATCCTAAATAACTACCCCTCCCCTAGGGTTACCTCGTTGTTTATCTCACCCCTCCTCCCTATGTCTACTCTTTCCCCTAAGTCTATCCCTTCCTCTAATTCTACCCCTTCCCTGAGTCTACCTTCCCTTGGGTCTACCCCTTCCTCTAGGTATACCCGTCCTAAATTGGTCTACCTCTCCCCTAGGTCTACATCTCCCCTAGGTCTACCCCATCCTTTAGGTCTACCCTTTCCCCTACGTTTACCTCTTCCTCTAGGTCTACCCCTTTCCCAAGGTCTACCCATTCCACATGGGTATCTCATCCTTTATGTCACCCCTCCTTCCTTGGTCTACTCCTTCCCCAAGATCTAACCCCCCCTTAGGTCTACCCCTTCCGCTAGTTCTATCCCTTCCATTAGTTCTACCCTTCCCTTAGGTTTACCCCTTTCACTAGGTCTACCCCTTCCCCAACGTCTACCCTTTCCCTAGGGGTATCCCATCCACTATGTCACACCTCCTTCCTTGGTCTAATCCTCCCCCAAGGTCTACCCCTTCACTAAGGTCTACCCCTATCCTAGGTATTACCCTCCCTCTAGGTATACCCCTCGCTCCTTGGTCTACACATTCTCTCAAGTCTACTCCTCTCTTAGGTCTACCCTTTCCCCTATTTCTACCCCTTACTCTATGTCTACCCCTTTCCCAAGGTTTACCCATTCCCCTTTGGTATCCTATCCTTTATGTCACCCCTCCTTCCTTGGTGTACTCCTTCCCAAGGACTACCCCTCCCCTAGGTGTACCCCTTCCTCTAGTTCTACCCCTTCCACTAGTTCTCCCCTTTCCACTAGTTCTACCCCTCCCTTAGGTCTACCCCTTTCACTAGGTCTACCCCTTCCCACAGGACTACCCCTTCCCTATGGGTATCCCAATACTTTATATCACACCTCCTCTTTGGTCTACCCCTTACCCTCTGTCTACCCCTTCCCCTAGGTCTACCCTTCTCCTAGGTATTACCCTTCCTTTAGGTCTACCCCTCGCTCCTTGGTCTACCCATTCCCCCAAGTCTACTCTTCCCTTTGGTCTACCCATTGCCCCAAGTCTACTCCTCCCTTTTGCTTACCCCTTCTCCTATGTCTACCCCTTCTTCTAGGTCTACCCCTTTCCCAAGGTCTACCCATTCCCTATGGGTACCCCATCCGTTATGTCATCCCTCTTCCCTTGGCCCACTCCTTCCCCTAGTCTACCCCTGCCCTAGGGCTACCCCTTCCTCTAGTTCTATTCTTTCCCCTATTTCTACTCCTCCTTTAGGTCTACCCTTTTCACTAGGTCTACCCTTCCCCAAGGATTTCCCCTACCCTATGGGTATTCCATCCTTTATATCACCCCTTCCTCTAAGTCTACCCCTTCCGTTAGTTCAACTCCTCCCCTAGGTCTACCCCTTCATCTATGTCTACCCCTTCCTCTAGGTGTACCCATCCCCCTTGGTCTACCCCTTCTCCTAATCTTCCCCTCCCCTATGTCTACCCCTTCCTATAAGTCTATCCCTTCCACTAGGTCTAGCCCTCTCCTTTGTTATACCCCTTCTCCTAGATCTACCCCTTGGTCTACCCCTCCCCAAGGTATTACCCTTTCTCAATGTCTAACCCTCGTTCCTCGGTCTACCTATTCCCCCAAGTCTACTCCTCCCTTAGGTGTACCACTTCCCCTAGGTCTACCCCTCCCCTAGGTCTATCCTTCATTCAGGTCTACCCCTTCCCATAGGTCAACCCCGCCTTTAGTTCTACCCCTCCCACGTCTTCCCTGTGCAGTCATCCATTCTCATATTTCAATTTTTATTTTTAGTTTTAATTCAGTAATTGCGGGACCTCATAAAGGAAACGGTGATACAAAGAAGCTTGTAAAACGCCTCATTACAAGTAAGAAAATACCTAAGTAAGAATCCCAACGAGTAGCTTACCAAAAATTGTTCCGAAAGTAATCTTGGCACAATATTGAAAAACTTGTTTTTATTGTAGTATTTATATAAGTTTCCTCTAAATGACTTTCATTGGAAATGCGCTGAGAAGTGTGACTATGTTGAGAAAACAACTTTTAAATAGAAAGCATTGTTATTATATGTCTTGAGTGACAATATATATATATATATATATATATATATATATATATATATATATATATATATATATATATATACACAAACAGTATATACATACATATATATAATCAATACAATTATGAAGATATACAGTATTGGCAGTTTCCGTTTTATCTCTTTTCTAAGTTCCTCCATTGAGAGTGAGGCGTCTTTTTCTTCTCGCCAAGTTCAATATCTTTTATATCTGCTTCATTCAATTTTCATTGAAATAACTAGATTCAGTTCTGACTCGGAACCTTTCCTGTAGATCTGTCCCTTGCCTAGGTTTATCCTTTCCTGTAGAGCTGTCCCTTGCCTAGGTCTACCTATTCCTTAAGGTTTACTCTTCACCCCTTGGTCTACCCCTTCCCCCTCTGTCTACCCTCTTTCCAAAGTCTACTCTTCCTTTTTGGTCTCCCCCTTTCCATAAGTCTACCCCTACTTTAGGTCTACCCCTTTTTCTAGGTTTATCCCTCCCATAGGTCTATCCCTTCCTCTAGGTCTTCCCGTCCCCTATGTCTGTCCCTTCCTCTAGGTCTAGCCCAACTCCTTTGGTCTATCCATTCCTCTATGTCTACTCCTCCCTTAAGTCTACCCCTTCCTTTAGGTCTACCCCTTCCCTATGTTTACCCTTTCTTCTAGGTGTTCCACTACTACTTGGGTCTACACCTTCCCCTAAGTCTACTACTCCGTTAGGTTGACCACTTCCTCTAGTACTATCCCTCCCTGCTCCTCGTCCTCTATTTCATTACCATCATGAATTTTGTCTGATATCTATGGCTATTATTTTGGCCCTCCAGTTAGACTTTTCTAAAAAAGCAGTTATCTAAGAACAGATTGTTGGAAAGTACTGTTAATGCGAGGGAGCAAGGTATATATAAATTGATCACTTTTCTTGTTGGCTGTCCAAGAGCCCTCGTCATGCCAAGTAAGACGTATACCTGGTGGGGGGGGGGGAGATAATGCAGAGAGCCTCAGAAAAATCAAAATCAATCTCTCAACAAAACCAATAGTCAAAGAAACATCTGTTTTGACTTGCCACACTTATATCATTAGATGTTCTTTGACCTCTCTTTTGAAGTGCCATACTTCTAACATTAAATGTTATTTGCTCTTTGTTTTGAGATTTAATTCTTCTATCATTGGATGTTCTTTAACATCTGTTTTGAAGTGCTATACTTCTATCATTGGATGTTATCTAACCTTTGTTTAGAGATAATATACTTATTTACTTTGACCTATGTTTTGAAGTGCCATACTTTTAGCATTAGATGTTCTTTAACATCTGCTAGGAAGTGCTATACTTCTAGCATTAGATATTCTTTGACCACTGTTGTGAAGTAGCATGCTTATAGCAAAAGATGACCTTTGACCTCTGTTTTGAAGTGCCATACTTCTAGCAGTGGATGTTCTCTGACCTCTGTATAGTGATACCATAGTTATAGCATTAGATGTTCTTTGACCTCGGTTTTGAAGTGTCATACTTGTAGCATTGGATGTTCTCTGACCTCTGTTTTAAGATATCATTCGTATATCATTAAGTGTTCTTTGACCTCTCTTTTAAAATGCCTTATGTATATCATTAAATGTTCTTTGACCTCTCATTTGAAGTGCCATACTTATCGCCTTAGATGTTCTTTGATATCTGTTTTGAGGTGCCATAATTATATCATTAGATGTTCTTTGACCTCTCCGTTAAGTGTCCTACTTTTAGCATTATATGTTATTTGACCTGTACTTTTATGTGCTATACGTATATTCTTAGATGTTCATTGACCTCTCTTCTAAAATATCATACTTACTTCTAGCATTAGGTGTTCTTTGGCCTCTGGTACTATATTTGTCGTGTACAGTCAGTTAGTCCAATCCTTTTCGTCCAAAGTCTTTTTGTCCAATCCTTTTCGCCCAAAGTCTTTTTGTCCAATGATATTTTGGTCCAACGTCTCTTTGTTCTTTGATTTTTTTTCCCGCATGATTTTGACAAATTTTGTCTGGACGAAATGTTAGATTTTATGTTAAATTTTTATAGCAGTTACATAATAATATAAAGGTATATATACTGCATATATTAGATTATGTATGTCTGAGAATATTTTCAAGTAGAAATTTTCCATGCGTTTTTATACATTAAATAAAAATACGACCAGAAAAAGTAAAATATGTAACAAAAAATTTATATAATTGTAGACGTTTTATTAATTATAGGAACAATCAGAAAAAGAAAAATATGGAAGACAAAAATTCATTTATATATGAAAATGCAAAATAAAATTGATATTTCAGACATTGATATGCAAGAATAAAATGTATATATTGAGGGTGCTAATAAAAATTTAAAAAAAATCTTTAATCAATAATATGATTAGAAAGTGTAGGTTGTGAGCAACAGCCTTTAAAAATTAAATTTTTTCATAAGAATCATAATGTGCAACCAAAGAAAGTATACGCTGATTAATTTGCCTATATTTTTTTTTTTTTTGTTTATGTACTGTATCCCCTCGATGAATGTGATCTATCTTGGTTTGAATCAAGCTAGTTTCATTCTCCAAACTTTTTATCAGCCGCCAAATATTAGGATGGGTAACGCCTAAAAAAACTTCAGTGACAAATGGTATCCTTCCAAAGCGTTATTTGTTCTTGGCAAGTTATTGACAACTCTGCTGTTGACATTCCATAATGCCATTGTAAATAACGGAGGCTCTCTTCTTCTCCTTTGTAAATAACGGAGGCTCTCTTCTTCTCCTTCTACCATGACCTCTCACTACTCCCACATAGTTGACATCAAAGTAACTAATAAATTCTCCAGAAATTTCATCATCATCTGCTAGCTCTTCATATGCTTCCTTAACATGAGCTACTGGGATAAAGGCTAATACCGAAAAGCACCTTATATGGGCAAGAAACAAGTTTACTAAATTTTCCAAACAAAACATTACTTCTATTTTGGGAAATTTCTCCTAGCAACAACCTAACTACAGAAAAATAACTTCTATTCTGGGAAATGGCTCTTAACAGCAATCAAACTACCGAGGATTCATTGGATTACCTAAAGACAAAACTACCTAGTTTTACGTTCAGATATTGAATAAATGGACTAAAGAAAAAATCATGGATATTGGACTAAAAGACAATGGACCAAAAAACACGTGGACGAAAAGACGTTGGACTAAAATATCGTCGGACAAAGAGACGTTGGACCAAAGGGAATGGACAAAGAGACTTTGGACGAAGTGACGTCGGACGAAAAGGCATATAACCGTATTATTAGCATTATATGCTCATCAACCTCTGTTTTGAGGTGCCGTATTTTTAGCATTAGATGTGCTTTAAACTGTGTTTTGAGGGGCCATAATTCTTGGATTAGGCGTTCAACCTTCTGTTTTGAGGTGTCATATATCTAGCATTAAATGATCTTAGACATCGTTTTGAGGTGCCATATTTCTAGCATTAGATGATCTTTCACCTCATTTTGAGGTGCCATATCTTTAGCAATAGATGTTCTTTGACCTGTCTTTGAGGTGCGATACTTCTAGGATTAGATGTTCTATGACCTCTGTTTTGAGGTGCCATACTTGTAGCATTAGATGTTCTCTGACCTCTTTTTTGAGGTGCCATACTTCTAGCATTAGATGATATTTGACCTCTTTTGAGGTGCCGTACTTATAGCATCAGATGTTCTATAACCTGTTTTAGGTGCTTTACTTCAAGCATTAGAAGTTCTTGGAACACTATTTTGAGGAGCCATACTTCAAGCATATGATGTTCTCTGACCCTTTTATGAGGTGCCATACTCCGAGTATTAGATGATCTTTTGACTTACTTCTATGTTGAGTACCATACTTCTAGCAATAATGTTTTTTACCTCCTTTTTCAGGTACCATACTTTTAACATTAGATTTTCCTTTACCTTTATTTTACGGTACCTTACCTATTGCATTAGAGGTTTGTTAGGGTGCCATACTTTTAATACAGATATTTCAATAATCCATTTTTGACATTTGTCATGCTTATTTTGACTTTGCTTCATCTACACAATTAGGGCAAAGCCACTTATTTATTTTCTATAGCTCTATCTCTGATGTTGGCGTCTATAGGCACATCTTGTGATAAAACATTCAACAACAATCACATCCTATTCTCTTCCCCTCACCCTTCATCCCCAGTCGAAGATCCACAGAAAAACCAACTATCCATTATTGTGTGATAAGTATTTTTTTTTTTTTTTTTTTTTTTTTTACTAATTAGACATATTCTGTTTTCTACGTTACCATTTCAACAACTTTTTCTTGTGTATTCATTACCATTTTCACATTTTTTTTTTTTTTTAATCATTATGACCAAACGTCTTGCCAAGACGAGACCGGAATTGACTTTGTACCAATTTGTAAATTTGAATAAGCGTTCATTCTTTCACACATTCCATTGTAGCTATAAAGTCAAAATCAAGAAGATCAACGAGATGATGGCCAGGAAAGTGCACCGAGAAGAGTCCAGCGAGGGAATGAGATGACTAGAAGGAAATTGCTGGGTATCTTTGGATTGATATTTTGCAGATAAAAAGATTAGAAATCATTATGTAAATTTCATTAAAGTATTGCATTTATTTTATTTGTAATGCTGATATTTGCAATCGGCCATTACTTTTGATTCTGATTCAGATTAATATTTTCAATATTTAAGAAAAATTATAGCATCATGAGGGCTTCAAGATAATTTTAGAACAAGTTGAACTCAGGAAATGTGCCATATTCAGATATAGAAGGAAGTCTTCCATTACTTCCTTTGAAATGGCAGACTCTGAGGTTCTGATCTTCTCTTCATTTGGAGACCTCTTTTGGATCTAAACTGAGTGGCTCCAGTTTTTCATTTGTTTAGATTCATGGTTTGATTCATAGGATGTGGGCTATATGGCCTGATATTATGGTTCTAGGAAACAATTAAGCACGAGATCCCTATGAAAAAAAAGGACAGCTAAGAAATTTATAATGATCATGAAGACTTCCTTCAAAATAGATATCTTGGAGACATGAGGTTACCGAGTTTTTCCTCTAAGAGCAAAACTATATTCAAGGCCAAAGATGACTTGGAAATTATTAAAAGTAAATCTTTCATATTTTTCCACTTCAACCATCGCCGGTTATTGCAAGATATCAGCCGTCCATCTGGTGGTAATGTTTCCCAGTGCACTGGCATAAGGCCACTGATGAACCCCGTTATTGACCCCACCTTCTTTTAGAGATTAGAAATAATACTCCCTCAGAATTTTAGGTAGATTAAGCGAACCCTTCTACCATCCATTACATCATTCCCTGGAGACAGTGTGTAACTTTGGTGAGAAGTAAAGGTCTCCGGAGCTTCACATGTCAGTTTCCGTGGGTCTTGTGTCTTCAAGAAAATCATTCCAGAGCATGCAGTCATTCATTCTGTGAATTCCACTGAAACTCAATTAGATGATAAGAAAACAACCTCATAATTGGTCCGATAAAGATATTGCTTTGGGTCTCGCTTTGCAAAGTTTTAGGCCCAAGTGCTACAAATGTTTAAGACAAAAAAGGGGTAGGCCAATCCCTTTGCCTTCTGCCTCCACACTTAAGAATAGGGCTAGAAATTTTAATTGTGATCTTCAATTATTAATGTCTGAGTTGAGTTCGTCATCAATGGAAAGACTTGCAGTTATGTTCAAAGATGAAATGAGTTTAGAAAAAGCTTATTTTTAAGATGAAGCCGTAGACACATTGTGAAACCTCATGATAAAGTGCAAGTTGTAATAGCAAGGGGACTTGTGGATAACTGGAGACAGCCATGATATGATATTATGCATCTGATCAATCAAACGTTCATAAGATCATTTTTAACGTAGTAGAAAGTGTTGAAATAGCCAGGTGTCATGTTGTTGTATTAGTGCATGACTTGGGCTCTACACATCTCAGTGTTTGGAAAAAAAAGCGAAATATCATCAGAATCCCTGGCAATTTTTGTTTTTTGTTTTTGAAGATGCGCCTCATTTGATCAAACTTATCTGGGATAATATTGTCAAGTCGGGTTTCAAGATGCAAGATTAGGAAGATCATCCCACAACGTTGTCAAAGCGGGATTAAAACTTCTAGAATACTGTGTAGTATTGAGACTCATGATGGAGAAGGCCGGTCTATTAGAATTTAGAATTAAGTACATGGCCAGTATTACTAACAGTACACACACACACACTCACACACAGACAGACACACACATATACATATATATATATATATATATATATATATATATATATATATATATATATATATATATATATATATATATAGTTTGCCAATAGAATGAAATATTAAACACCTTGATCATTCGTAGTCAATGCAGTATTACCAAGTCTGTGGAGGACTTTTCTGTTTGTGAGGTTTTCATCTTCATACCTTATCACTATAATTTTAAAACCAAAGACAAGAAACATGATTATCAATTAAAACATTTAATAAGTATCTTCTGCAAACTAGAAATTAGATGAAATTAAAACTTAAAAGGCCCCTAATATAATTGTCACTCAAGAACAAATGATAGATATAATAAACCGTAAGTAAAAACATAGTAGTCTTAGAAAACCGATAGCTTTTACTTGATCGATATTGCGAACATAGGCCTACTGTTATTTCATGATAGCTATTGTGTACATTATGTTTTTGGTCGCACAAAATTCGACTGAAAATATGAATTTGTCGTTGCTAGAATAAATTTTCAGAGGTTAAGAAACCATTCCTCTTAGTTGTGCAAACTCTCTTCTTAAGCCATTTTCTAATCTTTTTAGTTGTGGCACTCTTTCTTGGCCCTCTTTATTTCCCATATTTTCTTATCTAACTGTTTTTACTCTTTCATTAGCGTATT
>NW_027168481.1:137500-160000 GCF_036898095.1 Palaemon carinicauda | reverse complement strand
TAATACCCCAACAACAACAACGGTAGCTACTGGCTACATTCTGGTTTTGGATTACGATTTTATTTTTGGTGTAAACCAACATTTAGAGTTATATTGCAGCAGGTGTTCATGGGACCTTTAAGTTCTATCTATTAAAGATTCAGACTGTATAGGTTATATTTCCTTGAGCACAACAAAAATCTTTAGTATCTTGGAGAAAGTTTGATATTAATGTTATCCCGGTCTACCTGGAACTCAGTTGAGATAAACTTAGCTACCTATAGTTAACCTCTTGAGAGAAGAAGAATTGATTGGTTATATCAGCGTTGTCAAGTGTACGAGAGGAAGGAGCAGAATGTGTAAAGAATATGCCAGACTATTCTGTGTATGTGTCGAGAAAGAGGTAATGAGCCGTAACCAGAGAGATGGATCGAATATAGTGCTGTCCGGCTAGAATATAGGTGATAACATAAACGCTTAACAGATTCTTAAGTTGGTAACGATACACCCTTGTTTACTCTCATTTTCGTAAAAAGATTCAATTATAACATCACTTACTTCCTGGTACTCTCGACGATGCATCATGCGTAAGACCTCGTGCGGAGGCTCCTTCAAGTAACCCCCTCTAGATCTACCTCTCCCCCCTTGGTCTACCCCTTTCCCTAGATCTACACCTTCCCCTAGATCTACCCCGTCTTCTAGGTCTACCCCTTAGCCTAGGTCTACTTCACCCTACGTCCATCCCTTCCTTTACGTCTACCCCTCCCCCTCGGTCTATCCCTTCCCCTAAATCTACCCCTTCCCATAAGTCTATCCCTTCCTCTAGGTCTACCCTTCCCGCTTGGTATACCTCTTACCCTAGGTCTACCCTTCCCCCTTGGTAACCTCTTACCCTAGGTCTACCCTTCCCCCTTGGTATACCTCTTACCCTAGGTCTACCCTTCCCCCTTGGTATACCTCTTATCCTAGGTCTACCCTTTTCTATAGATCTACCCCTTCCTCTAAGTCTACCCCTTCCTCCAGGTCTCCTCCTTCCTTTAGTTCTACCCTACACCCTTTTGTCTACACTTTCCCCTTGGTCTACCCTTTTAACTAGGTTTTCCACTTCCTCTATGTCTACTCTTTCATTAAGGTCCACCCTTCCCCTAGGTCTACCACTTCCCTAAGTTTACCCTTTATTCTAGTACTACCCCTTCCTGTAGGTCTACAGCTTCTCCTAAGTTTACCCCTTCCTCTAATTTTAAAACCCCATTTGGTCTACTCCTTCTGCCTAGATCAACCCCTCCCATAGGTCTCCCACTTCCATTAGGTCTACCCCTTCCTCTAGGTCTACCCCTTTCCATAGGCTTTTGCCTCCCTTAGGTCTACCCGTTCCTCTATGTCTACCCCTCACCTAGGTGTACCCTTTCCTTTAGATGCATCCCTCCTACCTTGGTCTACCCCTTCCCCAAGGTCTACCCCTTTTTCTAGATCTACACCTTCCCTTAGGTCTAGGTCTACCTCCCCTTGGTCTAGTCCTTCCCCTAGGTCTACCCCTCCCCCTAGGTCTACCCCTCCCCTAGGTCTACCCCTTCACCCAAGTGTACCCCTTCCCTAGGTCTATCCTTCCCCTAGGTCTACCACTCCTCTAGGTCTACCCCTCCCTTAGATCTACCCCCACAAGGTCTACTCCTTCCTCTAGGTCTACACCTTCTTCTATGTCTACCCCTCCCTCCTTGGTCTACCGCTTTTGTTCTACCCATAACCCCTAGGTCGACACCTCACCTATTCATACCCCTTCCTCTATGTCTACCCCCTTTTTAGGTGTACCCCTAACTTAGGTCTACGTCTTCCTCTAGGTCTACCCCTTCCTCTAGGTTTACCTGTTGCAACTTGGTCTATCTCTCCCATAGTCTACCCCATCCTTTAGTTCTACCCCTCCCTGAGGTCTACCCCTTCCTGTAGGTCTACCCCATCCTCTAGGTCTACCCCCTCCCTTTTGTTTATCCCATCCTTTATGTCATGTCTCCTTCCTTGGACTACTCCTTCCCCATGTGTACCCCTCCCTAGGTCTACCCCTTTTTCTAGCTCTACACATTCCCCTAGATATACCCCTCTCCTAGGTCTACCCTTTCCTCTAGGTCTACCCCTTCCTCTGGTCTATCCCTTCCTCCAAGTCTACCCCATCCCAAATGACTACCCCTCCCCTAGGCCTACCTCGTTGTTTATCTCACCCCTCCTCCCTTTGCCTACTCTTTCCCCTAAGTCTATCCCTTCCTTTAATTCTACCCCTTCCTTGAGTCTACCTTCCCCTGGGTCTACCCCTTCCTCTAGGTATACCCGTCCTAAATTGGTCTACCTCTCCCCTAGGTCTACATCTCCCCTAGGTCTACCCCATCGTTTAGGTCTACATCTTCCCCTACGTCTACCTCTTCCTCTAGGCCTACCCCTTTCCCAAGGTCTACCCATTCCACATGGGTATCTCATCCTTTATGTCACCCCTCCTTCCTTGGTCTACTCCTTCCCCAAGGTCTAACCCTCCCCTAGATCTACCCCTTCCTTTAGTTCTATACCTTCCATTAGTTCTACCCCTCCCCTAGGTTTACCCCTTTCACTAGATCTACCCCTTCCCCAACGTCTACCCTTTCCCTATGGGTATCCCATCCATTATGTCACACCACCTTCCTTGGTCTAATCCTGCCCCTAGGTCTACCCCTTCCCTAAGGTCTACCCCTATCCCATTCTCTCAAGTCTACTCCTCCCTTAGGTCTACCCTTTTTCCCATGTCTACCCCTTACTGTATGTCGACCCCTTTCCCAAGGTTTACCCATTCCCCTTTAGTATCCTATCCTTTATGTCACCCCTCCTTCCTTGGTGTACTCCTTCCCAAGGTCTACCCCTCCCTTAGGTGTACCCCTTCCTCTAGTTCTACCCCTTCCACTAGTTCTCCCCTTTCCACTAGTTCTACCCCTCCCCTAGGTCTACCCTTTTCACTAGGTCTACCCCTTCCCCAAGGACTACCCATTCCCTATGAGTATCCCAATACTTTATATCACACCTCCTCTTTGGTCTACCCCTTACCTTCTGTCTATCCCTTCCCCTAGGTCTACCCTTCTCCTAGGTATTACCTTTCCTCTAGGTCTACCCCTCACTCCTTGGTCTACCCATTCCCCAAAGTCTACTCCTCCCTTTGGTCTACCCATTGCCCCAAGTCTACTCCTCCCTTTGGTTAACCCTTCCCCTATGTCTACCCCTTCTTCTAGGTCTACCCCTTTCCCAAGGTCTACCCATTCCCTATGGATATCCCATCCGTTATGTCATCCCTCTTCCCTTGGCCTACTCCTTCCCCTAGGTCTACCCTTGCCCTAGGGCTACCCCTTCCTCTAGTTCTATTCTTTCCCCTATGTCTACCCCTTCTTCTAGGTCTACCCCTTTCCCAAGGTCTACCCATTCCCTATGGGTATCCCATCCATTATGTCATCCCTCCTCCCTTGGCCTACTCCTTCCCCTAGGGCTACCCCTTCCTTTAGTACTATTCTTTCCCGTATGTCTACTCCTCCCCTAGGTCTACCCTTTTCACTAGGTCTACCCTTCCCCAAGGACTTCCCCTTCCCTATGGGTATTCCATCCTTTATATCACCCCTTCCTCTAAGTCTACCCCTTCTGTTAGTTCTACTCCTTCCCTAGGTCTACCCCTTTGTCTATGTGTACCCCTTCCTCTAGGTGTACCCATCCCCCTTGGTCTACCCCTTCTCCTAATCTTCCCCTCCCTTATGTCTATCCCTTCCACCAGGTCTACCCCTCTCCTTTGGCATACCCCTTCCCCTAGATCTACCCCTTGGTCTACCCCTCCTCTAGGTATTACCCTTTCTCAATGTCTACCCCCTCGTTCCTCGGTCTACCCATTCCCCCAAGTCTACTCCTCCCTTAGATCTACCCTTTCCCCTAGGTTGACCCCTCCCCTAGGTCTATCCCTTCATATAGGTCAACCCCGCCTTTAGTTCTACCCCTCCCACGCCTTCCCTGAGCACTTATCCATTCTCATATTTCAATTTTTATTTTTAGCTTTAATTCATTAATGGCGGGACCTGATAAAGGGAACGGTAATACAAAGAAGCTTGTAAAACGCCTTATTACAAGTAAGAAAATAGCTCAGTAAGAATCCCAACGAGTAGCTTACCAATAATTGTTCCGAAAATAATCTTGGCACAATATTGAAAAACTTGTTTTTATTGTAGTCTTTATATAAGTTTCCTCTAAATGACTTTCATTGGAAATGCGTTGAGAAGTGTGACTATGTTGTTCCCGTCGAACACATTGAGAAAATAACTTTTAAATAGAAAGCATTATTATTATATGTCTTGAGTGACAATATATATATATATATATATATATATATATATATATATATATATATATACATATATATATGTAATTAATACAATTATGAAGATATATTGGCAGTTTCCGTTTTATCTCTTTCCCAAGTTCCTCCAATGAGAGTGAGGCGTCCAAGTTCAATATCATTTATATCTGTTTTATTCAATTCTCAATGAAATAACTAGATTCAATTCTGACTCGGAAACCTTTACAATGAAAACATAAAATGGTTTGATGGATATCAACACTATACTGTAGATATAATAAAAATGTATAATAATAAATTCATTTTGTTATTCAAAACCACAAAAAGCAAAGATGAAATAATGATATTGATAATTTCTAAAAAGTGGTAGTAAATATAGTATTCGAAATTATTATTTGTTCTCCCTTCAAAGTCAGAGTAAAAAAGGCAACCACTCGTAGGCCTTCACCATAGATATCACCTCTAGATACCGCATTGGGCAATGTTAGGGCATACGTGAAGACTGCAGCCGTCTTCCCCCGGTGAAAAGGTCTATATATATTTAGACCTTGGCTTAGTAGACATGTACAGTGGCTGCATGGCATTCAATGGAAATAATTGTCGCGCTCACAGCTTATCGCAAAACAGGTGGATGCCGCTTCGAGGTTTACCTAGCCAATATTCAGATATGTTACACTGAATACTCAAACATATAAATATTATTAGCTATTTATGTATATATACATTTATATTTACATATATGTATATATAAAATACATGCAATCCATATATATATATATATATATATATAGAGAGAGAGAGAGAGAGAGAGAGAGAGAGAGAGAGAGAGAGAGAGAGAGAGAGAGAGAGAGAGTGTCCGGGCTTGCCCGGCCCTCCGCGTTTGTCCGCCCCTCCTCCTGGCTATATCCTATAACTGACTCAGTTCTATTTATTCCCCAAAGACCAAACAACTACCCATGTTCATCTTCTGCTGAGTCATGTAGTTTCACTTAAGGATTTCTGCCGAATCATGTAATTTCAAGTAAAAGAATAATAGAGTCTATGTATGCCAGAGAGAGAGGCAATTATTTCAGGGCATTGTATCACCTCATAAAAGCAAAGCCTTTCGTAATGGAAATCGCCATAAACTCTCTCATCCACAGAAATCGGCATCAAGTTCGTCATCTATCACTTCTGATATTGTAATGTAAGTTCCCTTTTCTTACTTGTAATTTCATGAATGATACATTAAAAATTTTTTTTTGTTAATTTTATTAATTCATAAGTAAAAATGTCTTATACACACACACACACACACACACAAACACACACACACACACACACACACACACACATATATATATATATATATATATATATATATATATATATATATATATATCCATTTAGTAGCTCTTTGAATACGTTTTCATATCTTCCATTGGTAACGCTGCTGGGTATCTTCCTAAGTTCCTATCCAAGATTACCTCATGGTTTGGGGTTCCAAGACGAGGCAGGATAGAAACACAGCATCCTGTCACTGACATCCCTCAGTTATTCAGCAAACAGCAGCAAGCTTTCTTTAGTAATCCACCTTTTTCTCTTCCTTTTCTTTTCATAATTAACTCCAACATATCCTTATCCTGCTCTTCCAATTCTACCTCATTATCATCATAACTTTTGTCTGATCTTTATGGCTATTACTTTGGCCCTCAGACTTTTCTATAATGAAAACACACACACACACACACAAAGCAGTTATTTAACAACTTACTGCTGGAAAGTATTGCTAATGCGAGGGAGGAAGGTATAAAAAATAATTACTTATTCTTGTGGGCTGCCCAAGAGCCCTCGTCATGCCAAATGAAGCGTGTACCTGTTGTTTGTCTGCGTGTGTGTGTGGGAAGGGGGGGGGGGGGGTTGCAGAGAGCCTCAGAGTAGCTTTGTCGAGACAGTAGTTTAATGGCGCCTTCAAGTGACACAGTTTCTTTCCCATGGTGGTACAAGACGGGGTCAGAGGTCACCTCCCCCACCCCCCCGTGCCCTGTTTTCTAACGACATTTCCCAAGACTTTACTCTACTCCCATATTTTACATATTTTATCGAACAAATTGAATAAATGTGCGATACCATAGCAAACCAACCTAGTATGTTTGGCCCTTGCTATAGTATAGCTTTGGTGATTATGGCAGTGCCACAGACTTTGTACCATGGTCTTTCAATGTCTTGGGTTAGAGTTCTCTTGTTTGAGGGTATACTCTGGCACGCTATTATATCTTGGTTCTATTCTATTTGTTTATTTGAATATTTTATAGTTTATATATGAAAGAGCTAATTCATTTTGATTGTTCATTACTTCTCTCGTAGTTTGTTTATTTCTTTGTTTCCTTTCCTCACTGTGCTATTTTTGCCTCTTGAAGAGCTTGGGCTTATAGCATCCTGCTTTTCCAACTAGGGTTGTAGCTTAGATTGCAATGATGATGATGATAGTGATACATAAACGGTTTCACAACGTTAAGGTATGCCCGACCAGAAAGGGTTATATATATATATATATATATATATATATATATATATATATATATATATATATATCAGGCGTTGCAGGACACCTAAGATCCCATACGAATATCATGGCACTTGACAATATTTGAATAGGTATACAAATAAGTATTGTGAGATGTAACCATGGGCTTAAGAATAACACTTACTTTCTATATATTGTACGGTCTCAACAAAAGGCTGTACAAGATAACATTAAGTATGTTGAAGAATTTTAGTGTTATCACAAACTCTGTACTGTAGTTTTACTAATGCAGTGTGTACTACACTACAAATATAGCAACTACTGTACATCGCATGCTGTTGTGCCAGCCAGCACGCGCCGGTACGTGCCGGCGTGCGCCAGCATCTACCCCTGTATAGTTCAAAGATATACTACCTTTAACTAATAGGCGGCAGCCCACTGATTCACAACGGTCTGCCGTCCGGCAATCATTGCCTATCGACAGCTGAAAACACTAATACCAGGCTGCCGGCTACTAATCGTAGTGGCCAGCAGATTCGGGATGTGTTTTCACTGCCGGCAGGCAAAGGTAGTAATACCCATGCCCGCCGGCAGTAGCTAAGAACCAGAGAACCTCCTCCTGCCCGGCTGTTGGCTGTCAAGCCGGCAGCCGGGTTAGGGGTACAACACAATAGTCAGAGAAACAGTATGGATGTAAGGTTATAAGGCGGCATTGCCATACGACCTTCCATCCAGAAAGAGTGAACTTATGGAAGGGGAGAATGTAGCATTCAGGCTTCCAAAGAATCCATAGCCTGCCAGACTCTCCCGGACATGGAAGGGAGACTAAGGGAGGTCTGGGGTTCACTCTGCAAAGAACAAGGGGTCTCTGCCGGCCGACACGTAATTGCCAGTCGGCAGAGAGCTGAGCCGGTCTTCCATCCTAACCTACACTAGGTACGGAAGTAGGACTGTGGCCAAAAGATAATAAAATAAAGAGAGGTGGGGAAGGGATAAGGGTCCTATAAACTTCGTTCTAGCAAGAGACACACTCAGCAGTTAGGGAAGCTCATCCTAAACTAGGGTTGTCTCTTAGTGAGGAAGACTGACAATACTTGCTATCCTCCTCCCAACCAGAACAAAGTTAGGTGAAGTTATTTCGCTGGGCAACAGAGAAAACTCATTCTCCAGCCCGAGAAAAACAACAAAGGACAGTCTGCTAGGCCACTCAAGGAAGGAATCATCTCGTACAGAATCCTTCAGACGTGGACTAGGGAAGCAAAGCTTCCTGTGTACGCCCCTAACCAAGCAAAGGAGACTCATTCTCTATGCTAGGAAGAAGCAGACCACAGACTAGAAACTCTGATGTTCTGCCCTAACCAAAAAAACCAGTCACTCTGGTTATCCGGACAGGACAGACATATCCTAGAATAGTTATACCTGAATTATTATACAGATAGAACCGCTAGGATTAAGCCAAAGGCTTACTCAGAGGGAGAAAGGGATTGAACTTAGCCTCCGGAGGAGAAAAGAACAATCGGGGATGTGCGAAAATATACTACTGTACCTAGGTAACTAGCCTAGGTAAGGTGAGAATCGATTACCTAATTCACCGAAACTCTCTCGTATACAATCTTGGAAAGAACATTCAACAATATCCTACTGTACCTAGGTAACTAGCCTAGGTAAGGTGAGAATCGATTACCTAATTCACCGAAACTCTCTTGTATACAATCTTGGAAAGAACATTCAACAATATCTTACATGTATAAAATATTTGCCTAAAGCTTCAATAAAATAACACTCGGAAAAACTTATATCATGCATGAAAGTATTAGGGCCAGACGCCTAGGCTACTAAGCCTCGCGAAAGGCAAGATTGGTTACCTAAAACACCGAACTAAAAACTACCGGAATTATATAAGCATTCCTAGAGGAGCTAAATAGCTAGATTATTAAAGCAAAACAAACCGGTAACGTCGCTCTAGCTAACTAAATGACCCATAAATAGCGAGCGATAGCATCCAGGATGCCTCCAGTAGGCAACAGCTCTTGTTTACGTTAATATCAGTTTTGATTGAATACAAAACGACAAGAGCTTACATTTATATATAGTAAAGATAATACTCAGCTTTCCAGAGGCAGAAGAGGCCGCAGAAGTCATCAAAATATTGCATTAAATCCAAAATAATGAGAGAACACAAGGGAAAACACAGAGTAGTAGAGCTACACGAAAAGGAATAAAGAGGGTGCTACCGCCTTCATCAGATACACACTGGAAACGGAATAGGAGAGATGCCTTATGAGCGGCTCTCTTTTCATTCTCGTTTCAGATTCTTGTCACTGTAACCCCTCGAAGCGTTAATGCTGTTCGGGGTAAAGATAGCTATGTGACGTGTCAAGAATACGTCCTCTGATATTATGCGATATCCCTGTGAGATTATTTAGGGATATTTGCTCCAAGAGTTAGAATTCTGGATACCTTAAGGTAAAATTCTCTGGGAATATCACTGTAGTCAAATATACCCTAGGAAGCTACCTATTAGAAACTTCCATCAGGACGACATGGCCTGAGCCCAAGAATGAAACATTAGTTTAAGAATTTTAGACAATAATAACCTACGAAAGAATAATTAGAATGTTTGCTTCTCTCAACAGCACACTACTCATAATTCCTTCAACTTGCCTCATTACTCTCATAATTATGACTATAGTTCTCTCAAGAATAATTAATACAGAAGATCGTATTCTCTCGAGGATAAGTGATATAAAAGACTACTATGTGTAGGAAAATGGATACTATTTCACTAAGGAGTAACACGGCGAAACCTCCCGACGACTCTTAAAAGTTATTTCATTTGATTTAAATATTGCTAAAAACTATGGAATGTTTTCATATTTTAACAAATGAAAACTACGAAATTTCTTACATAATAGATATTTCATTTTTATTCTCCAAGTCGTAATAAAACGTTATTCATAATTACTCAAATATTTTTTGTTATGGGATAACTGTTGATATCGGCCTCTCCTTTACATGTGAACACCGACTCTACCAAGAGCCGGGTTGGCATAAGGGCGCCAATCTCTCTTTTATAAAATTACAAATCCCTAAAAGATAATATTAAGTTTCCATTGAGTCAGCGAACAGATCGCTTGAGTGTTAACTATTTCCGGTCGATTTGATCTATGGTAGACATTGACTCATTGGTCGTTGGAATGAGAGTATCAGAAAAATTGGTTTATTGAACAGGTTTCTCCATAAAAAGATGTATAATTTATACGAACGTAATCTAATAAACCACCTTTTCTATGATTATTATTTCAACGACCAATGAGCACCATAACTCTATTTGAGTACTAAATTGATTTTCGTCCAACTATATTTATTTCCCTTTTCGCTCTCCATAATATTAGGAGACGGTGGATCGTCGTTAACGATTTGGGGAGGCATGATAACTAAAATGGAGTACAAGATATATATATATATATATATATATATATATATATATATATATATATATATATATATAGATAGATAGATAGATAGATAGATAGATAGATATATAAGTATCATCATCATCGTCATCACCTCCTAAGCCTATTGACGCAAAGGGTCTCGGCTATATTTGACCAGTCGTCTCTCTCTAAAGGTTTTAATTGAATACTTATCCATTCATCATCATCTACTTCGCACTTCATAATCCTCAGCCATGTAGGCCTGGGTCTTCCAATTATTCTAGTGCCTTGTTGAGCCTACATGAACGTTTGATATATATATATATATATATATATATATATATATATATATATATATATATATATATATATATATATATATACTTTGTATATATATATATATATATATATATATATATATATATATATATATATATGTTAATATATATATACACTATATAATATATATATATATATATATATATATATATATATATATATATATATATATATATATATATATATATATATTTGTATATGAATTATTTGTGCTCATATCCTTCATCAAGGATATAAGCCTCATTCGCTTATTTTTGAGTTGCTTTGCTTACAACACCAGAGATTCTTTAGCCTCTATTTTGTGGCCCCTTGCCGCTGGCATTAGAATGTGTTTGACATCTGTTTTCAGGTGCCATACTTCTTGCATTAGAGGTTCTTTGACCTCTATTTTGAGGTACCTTACTTTTAGCATTAAAGGGTCGTTGACCTCTATTTTGAGGTACCTTACTTTTAGAACTAGAGGGTATTTGACCTCTGTTTTCACGTGCCATATTTCTAGCATTAGAGGTTCCTTGACCTCTATTTTGAGGTACCTTACATTTAGCATTAGAGACTCCTTGACCTCTATTTTCACGTGCCATACTTCTAGTATTAGAGGTTCTTTGACCTCTATTTTTAGGTACCTTACAATTAGCATTAGATGGTCTTTGACCTCTATTTTTAGGTACCTTACATTTACCATTAGATGGTCTTTGACCTCTATTTTCAGGTGCCATACTTCTAGCATTAGAGGTTCTTTCCACCTCTATTTTGAGATACCTTACATTTAGCATTAGAGGGTCTTTGACCTCTATTTTGAAATACTTTTCTTTTTGCATTAGAGGGTGTTTGTCCTCTATTTTCAGGTTCCATACTTCTAGCATTAAAGGTTCTTTTACCCCTATTTTCAGGTACCTTACTTTTAGCCTGACATGGTCTTTGACCTCTATATTCACGTGCCATACTTCTAGCATTAGATATTCTTTGCCCTCTATTTTAAGATATCTTACACTCTGCATTAGAGAGTCATTGACCTCTATTTTCACGTGCTATACTTCTTGCATTAGAGGTTCTTTGACCTCTATTTTGAGGTACCTTACATTTAGCATTAGAGGGTCTTTGACCTCTATTTTCGGGGCCATACTTCTAGCATTAGAGGTTCTTTAACCTCTATTTTGAGGTACCTTACTTTTAGCATTAGAGGGTCTCTGACCTCTATTTTCAGGTGCCATACTTCTAGCATTAGAGGTTCTTTGACCTCTATTTTGAGGTACCTTAATTTTATCATTAGAGGGTGTCTGACCTCTATTTTCATGTACCATACTTCTAGCTTTATAGCATCTTTGGCCTCTTATTTTCAGGTGCCTCACTTCTAGCATTAGAAGCTTTTTTTATTTCTAATTGCGGCTCCTTACCCCCTAGCAATAAGGGCTTTTTCACCTCTATTTTGAGGCACCTTTTTCTCTATCATTTCAGTTCTCCATTTTCGAAATATTCGTTGGTGCTATTTGGACTCAAGTTCATCTATACGGTTAGGGCAAAGCCATTTTTCTATATCTTCGTCTCTGCTGTTGGCGTCCATAAAGGGCAACTACCCATCATGTTGTAATTTTACTTTTGTCTCGAGTTCTTCCATAAGATTAATTAACTGATACTTTCAAAGATCTCATCAATGAAATGTAAACTAGAAAATAGCTCAATATGTATGGACAAGAAATTGTTGTACTAGTTATTTTTCCATTCATATATTCTCTTTCTTCTCAAATAGCATTTTAAAATCTTTTTGTCCCTCTATATTACCATATATATTTTTCTGCAAACAATAGGACAAAACCTCTTGCCAAAACGAGACCGGGAATGTGTTTGCAGTAGATTTTAGTTATAAATAATTATTTCCTATTTTCACACATTCAATTGTAGGTATAACGTCATAATCAGGTAAATTCTCATCCATATGTATAAAGCAACATGATGATATCCGGGACGGAGCATCGAGAAGAGCCCAGCGAGGGAATGATATGACTAGAAGGAAATTGCAGGGTATCTTCGAATTCATATCTTGCAGATTAAAGATTAAAAAGTATTATATAAATTTTGATAAAGTGATACATTGATTTAATTTGCAATGCTGATATTTGCAATCAGTTATTACTTTCGATTTCAATCCAGATAATATTTTCGTCATTCAAGAAAAATTATAGCATTATGAGAGCTTTAAAATAATTTTAGAACAAGAGCTAAACTCAGGAGATGTGCCATATTGAGGCAGAGAATGAGGTCTTCCACCAGTCCCTTTCAAATGCCGGAGACTCGGAGGCTCTGGCCTTCACTCCGGTTGCAGAACTCTTTTGGATCTAGACTGAGTGGCTCCGGGTTTTACAGAGACATATATTCGATTGCTCTGCTTAGATTCATGGCTTGATTTATAAAATGTGGGCCATACGGCCTGTTATAAGGTCGGGGAAGCAATTAAACACGAGGTGCCTATGTAAAAACACAAAAATCAAAGGCCCACATTACAGCTTAGAAAAGGATGACGATCATGAAGACTTCCTGTAAAATAAATTCCCTGATCTCGGAGAAATTTGGTTACGGAGTTTTTCCTCTAAGACAAAAACTAGATTAAAGAACAAACGGTTCGCGAATAAGGTACATGCAAATAACAATTGGAAATAGACACGAAAAATAATTCGGGAATTATAACAAATCTTTCTTCTTCTTCTTCTATAGCCAGCGTCAGTTAGTGGAAAAACTTAAGATAAATAATTTTGGGTTTTAACAATTTGAAACTGCAATTGATATGAAATGAGATACATTCGAAATGGAATAGCATTTTCAATGTCAATTAAGATAAAGAATTAGAAAAGAACTTTAAGTTTTTTTTTTTTTTTTTTTTTTTTTTTTTTTTTTTTTTTTTTTTTTTTTTTTATACGACGGACTCCGAAAACCTATGACTTATCCGGAATCACTGGAGGGACTTTAATCATCCATTTTGATTTTGCTGAGTATAATCCTTTGAAAACATGATCAGTTAAAACTTCCACATATATATATATATATATATATATATATATATATATATATATATATATATATATATATATATATATATATATGTGTATGTATATATATATATATATAGAATATTGTATGCACCCGTCAAAGGTGACAGGTAAATATTTAGATATATAAACGCAGGTTGCACCCCTCTCACCAGGGTATGATTACTCCCTTTCCTCCTACCCGAACACAGTTCTTCGGAAGTGTTTTACTCCGGAATAGTTGAGAAGATTTTTTGCTTTTGTTAAGGAATGATGTTGTGATCGATGGCCACATCAAAGCCTTCGACAACTTTGCTTGGAGGAAGGAATGCAAGTCGAGCCGAAAGTATGCGCATGTTCAGAGCAGACTCTGTGTCGTTGTCCTATTGTGATTTGAGTCCATAATCACAAACCTTCCTATATCTACATTGACAGAAATGGAAGAAGCCACCATAGGTAGCATAAACTTGATTGAAATTCTGAGATGATTGTAATCATCATGCCCGTTTCAAATCCTGTTGAAATCGAATCAATAGACAAATTAGGGACAAGAACTTTTATTTGTCTCAAAAACTCCTCATAAGTTTTTGTTATTAGGAAGTAATCCAAATATAAGGGGAATTCTAAGCCCGCTGTTCTCTTGATACTTCTTGTATATGTTGTTCTAGATATTGTGACGTGTGGTGCTCCTCTCTCTCTCTCTCTCTCTCTCTCTCTCTCTCTCTCTCTCTCTCTTTATATATGAATTTGTAAATGTCCTCTCTTGCAGGATCACCTGCGTGCTTGAGTGTGTTCTTTTGGATCAGTCCTCACCACTACACCGTCTATCTTTATTCATCGGATTTTGCAATGGTTTTGAAAAATCTTCAATTTCTATAATGTTTTCCCTTCACTTGTCTGTCGCTTAAAAACAAAGGTCCCTTTAAAAGGGCCCTTAAATACAAAGGCCTCTTTAAAAGGGTTCTTAAAAACAAAGGCTCCTTTTAAAGGGCTCTTAAAAACAATGGTCCCTTTAAAAGTGCTCTTAAATACAAAGGCCCCTTTAAAAGGGCTCTTAAAAACAAAGGTCCCTTTAAAAGAAGCATTAGCTTTCCTTACGAGCTCTTGACAAATTTTGCCATTTGTAAGTATGTTGGAAATGTAATGAGAGAGAGAGAGAGAGAGAGAGAGAGAGAGAGAGAGAGAGAGAGAGCTGGTTTTCGGAAATTATTATGAATAGGTAAAACGTTATGAGAAATCAAATGATGTATCTTATAGACATTTCTCTTTGTGATAAATTGCCCCAGTTTCATCTGTTCATAGACCTACTGTAGGCCTACTCAGGAATTCCAGGAAAATCCAAATTCTTGAAATTTTCTTTATCTGATGCCGTGAAAATATCATCTCTTGGCTTTTAGTGTAATAAAAACAACAAACCTTCTTTCAGTTTTCCATTGAAACTTTTATCTTATAAATGCAAGTAATTGAGAAGAAATAGGAATGTTGTTTGATTGGTCCAATTGTAGAACATAGGACTTCGACTCCCTTAGGTCTACCCCTTCTTCTATGTCTACCCCTCATTTAAGTCTACTCTTTTCTCTCTCTAGGTGTATCCCTCCAACCTTAATCTATCCATTCCCCTAGGTCAACCCCTTCCTCTATGTCTACCCTTTCCCGTAGGTCTAGCTCTACTTCACCTTGGTCTACTCCTTCCCCTTGGTCTACCCCTCCCCTAGGTCTAACCCTTCCTTTTGTTTGTTTGAAGACTTTATAGTTTATATAGGAAAGATGTAATCATTTTGATTGTTCATTACTTCTCTCGTAGTTTATTTATTTCTTTGTTTCCTTTCCTGATTGGGCTATTTTTGCCTGTTGGAGACCTTGAGCTTATAGCATCTTCCTTTTACTACTAGGGTTGTAGCATGGATTGTAATATTAATAATAATAATAATAATAATAATAATAAAGATACATAAACGGTTTCACTGCGCTAAGGTATCCCCACCTAAAAAGGGACTATATATATATATATATATATATATATATATATATATATATATATATATATATATATATATATATATAGATATATATCATAATCATCATCATCATCAGGCGTAGGAGGACACCTAAGATGTCATACGAATATCATGGCACACTTAACAGTGTCTCGATAGATAAACAAATAAATATTGTGAGATGGAACCACGGGCTTAGGAATAACATTTAAGCAGTAAATATGAATTTACTTTATTTTCGGTATTTCTCTGTAATGAATTTTACAGTTTATTACTGTGAACCCGCTGTCTGATGTATCTTGCTACTTCATTATTTTGCTTAAAGTGTGATAGTTAGCAGACCATTATCATCCCACTTTTTAGTCTTCAAGCTGTTTGGGATTCAGAATCCTATTTCACATAAAGTAGATAAGTAGATAATTGTAACAGAAGTAGCAAAGCTTGTTTTAGCGAATTTGGGATATCCCTCTTGCAAAGAAATTCAAAGAGCACTGGGTACTACTGTCAAATATTTTATTTCAAAATCTCGATCACTCGAAATGGTGGTCAGTTCTTCTTCACGCTACAGTAGTACAATCATAAATATCCTACAATATTATAATGAACATTTATGAAGGGATATCTAATCCAATTATACTTTCCTGTGTTTAGTGAGAAAAAATATTGGTTGATGTTTTCATGGTACACCGTCAGATGGAGAACCACAGTAGGCGTAATATTACTAATGCTGCCAAGGACACATCAAAGTTATCTGAGCTTCTCCTATTTTTTCCAAATAACATTTTTTTTCTTCAGTGCAAGCAACTTGTTTGTTGAAGTGAGAATATTTTGGGTTCTACTTTCATGCTACTGCTTGCATTGCCTAACTGAATTAAGATTCTGTCATATATTTCAGTTTAGATATATACATTTCGCAACAGGATCATCCGAGAACTCTGCCTGATTTTCTGTTAAAAAATGCTATTAGTTATTTCCTTATGTCATTTTTGAACATGAGCTAAAACTTTACCATTGGACAATCATCAAACTAAGGTATGTATTAGTACTTTATTAAGCTGGGGGTCCATTTCTTTGCATGGTTGTTCAAAGAATCCAAAGGGCTAATTTTTTATATAGTTAACTAATCTACTACCTGTTGTAGGCCTAACGCTTATTTTAAATCTTTTTGTGATGTTTGATAAACGAGAACTTCATTATGCAAAAAGAATAAGATCTTGGATTTCTCTTTCTGTGATGGATACAAATGGTGACAGTATCAAAAATATCTTGACCACTATTATTTGTGGACATTCCTTTTGACGCATTTTCAAACCGAATGATCATTTCAGTGCATCAATAAAACCAACAAATGCAATCAAAAGAACAATGTTCCTGATATCAGATATATCTAAAATACTCCTTTGTTTGGTATCATTTGACAATGGGATTTTGTTAATTTCCTTTTCAGCTTTTTCACCAATCATGGATTTAAATATCTTTTTGCAAGCGGCCGTTGTGAGTGATTCGATGCTGTTATTTCTGCCACCTCAATAGACGGAAGAGGAGCCTCTTAAGATGACGTCCCTGTTTTCTCAAAATCATTGTGTTGTTTTGAAGGCTGAACTTAAGTAACAAGAGTCCTTGAAAAAAGGTCTTTGTCTTCCAAAGACGAATGTTTGATAGTTAAAGGTCTTTTCAACTCTTGGTACAATGGATTCATTCGATATTTTTTTTTTCGCTGCAAATGACACAAAATGGACTCAGTTGATGAACCATTAAGAGAACTTTGCGTGCCGTGTCAATGTTGCGCGACACACCAGACTTATGCCACCCTGACATTTGCACGAATTTGTAGCACGCATTGTCATGACTCGAGTCGTGCCAATGTGCAAACTAGTTGTAAACTGGCGTGAAGTGTTTCGTAAACCTGTCGTGACTTCGTGGCATGTCGTGGCAAGAATTTTGAAATGTTCAAAGTTTTGGTCACGACAAAATTTCGTGACCGGGTCATGAACTATGCGCAAACTGTTCGTGAACTCGTCATGAACTCGTCGGGACGATGCGGGAGGATGTGTGCCAGTGTGTGGCAATGCGTGCCATACCACGACTGTCACGAACTGCCACGAATAGTTCACGAACAACTCACGTTGAGTTCACGAGTAGTTGACGACATGTTCACGAATATGCATGCGTCGCAGCATGGCTGTGCCTTCCCACTGACATGGTCACGTGTACTTCACGCATTGATGACATGAGCAGTTCACAACTAGTTTACACACTTCACGAACAGTTTGCGCATGGCACGAGCAGTTCACAATCAGTTCACAAACAGTTCACGAGCAGCTCACAAATACTGGGCGACAGTGGCGCTCGCGTCGGTGTGGGGGTATATATAGAGCTTCCTGGACACTGCTCGCCATTCCAGAGCTCGCCAGCGAAGAGACAACATGCCTAAAACCAAGCTGACAAAAGAAAGAGGGAGAAGTCCAGAAGCCAACAGGCAAGAGGCATAGACCGCTGATAGAGATAATTCTCCTCACTCATTAATGTCAAGTCTCGATCTCGTGATACCGGAGACACAGCAGGATCCAATCGAAAGCCAGAGACAGCCATCCAGTGAGGACGAGAGAAAGCAGAAGAAGTGGGCCCAGGGTTCCAAGAAAGAAATCCCTGACTACCGCTGGACACAAGAGGCGGAGTTTAGGTTAGCCGACCTTGTGAAGGAGAACCCCCCGCTGTATGACAAGAAGCACAAGGAGTGGCTCAACGTGCCAGCCAAGAACAGCCGGTGGGACTGACTTGGAGAGCAGCTGGAGCCCCCTGCCACTGGTGCCCAATGCAAGAAGCATTACGAGAACTTGAGAACCAGGGTGGGGAAGATTATGAAGATGGAGAAGAGTGGAGCTAGCCAGCCCCAAAGGAGTGCACATGACGACCTGATCATGGAGACCTGGTGTTTCCTGATACAACACATCGCCCAGGGAGAGACAGTCCCCAGTGAGCAGTTTGCTGTCCCAGAGTCAGCTGCAGTGATGGTCAGCGAGGGAGACGATGATGAAGTGAAGTCCACAGTCTCCCACAGCCAAGCATCTACTAGCACCGGGAAGGGCAAGGGGAAGGGGAAGCGGTCCAGCCCAACAACAACACAGACAGACACCACAACCGGCGACACCTGGGTGACCCACAAGGACCTCAGTAATGTAGTGCAAGATGGGAGAATCCCAATGTCTACATGTAGATTGTATTCCAGTTTCATCTATTGCTTTTGACATGGAATGTGCAATATGTTGCATTGAAATACTGTACTAAATTGTTACAATGTTTGTATGTTTCAGATCATGTCCAAAGCAGATTGCTTGGCGCCCAGCCACTCGTTCACTGGCCAGCCCAAGATCGTACACGATTTATCGTGCCTTCTGGAAGGCCACATGCATGCCATCCCGGAGGACTACTGGCATGAATTCCAGATAGACTGCCTCAACCTTGTACACCGCTACAGGCAGTGGCGTCAGCTCTTCGACCAGCCACATCAAAAACCACTCATGACCTGGTCAGCAGCAGCAACCTTGGCAGCCCCCTCAGCATCAGCAGTTCTGGCATCCACCTCAACCAGCAACCTTGCAGGCACCGCCAGAGCAGCAACAGCCTCAGCAGCATCGTCCAGCCAGTCAGCCATCACCTCTAACCTGGATGCCGCCCCAGTCACTACAGTCTTCAGGCCAGTCCTCCTGGCCCCGTACCATTAAGTGGCAACCAGGGATGCCACTTGCACTGTCAGCCACCCTTGTCCAGTCTCCTTCACCAACACCTTCAGTGTCATCGCTGTCAGGCACATTCAAGACACCTATGACACCACTCAGCTTCCCGGTCCTGACCCCGGGGTCCGTTGAGAACAACTTAGAAGAGGGCATGTCACCCTCATCCATCTACACCTACAAGCAACTGAACACCCCACTAATCCATCAGGTATCCCCACGCAGCGGTACCACAACCAGCAAGCACACTGACTGAAATGAGACACTTGTAAATATTTGTAAATAATTGGACTGTGATACTTGTACATATTTGATGTTTGCTGTTTTCATGTAAATAAAATGCTTTCTTATTTCAAAACACTTATTTTCTCTTCAACCTTAAAATAAAGTGAAAGAAAATGGAAACGAAAAAAAAATAGAAAACAAAACAAAAAGGAAAGAAGAAGAAACCAAAAAATAAAGGGCAAAAAAAAAAAAAAAAAAAAAAACACGAAAAATAAAGGTTTCTTTTATTTCAATAATGGAACAACTGTGGATGCAGCTCATTGAGCTACTACCAGTAAGGACACTGACTGAAATGAGACACTTGTAAATAATTCGGCTGTGATACTTGTACATATTTGATGTTTGCTGTTTTCATGTAAATAAAATGCTTTCTTATTTCAAAAAATAAAGGGCAGCAAAAAAAAAAACACACACACGGAAAATATATGTTTCTTTTATTTCAAAAATGAAACAGCTGTGGAAGCAGCTCATGAAGCTACTACAAGCAAGGACACTGACTGAGATGAGACACTTGTAAATATTTGTAAATAATTGGACTGTGGTACTTGTACATATTAGATGTTTGCTCTTTTCATGTAAATAAAATGCTTTCTTATTTCAAAACACGTATTTTTCTCTTTAACCTTAAAATAAAGTGAAAGAAAATGGAAACGAAAAAAAAAATAAAAAACAAAACAAAAAGGAAAGAAGAAGAAACCAAAAAATAAAGAGCAAAAAAAAAAAATAAAAACACGAAAAATAAACATTTCTTTTCTTTAGAAAATGGAGCATCTATGGATGCAGCTCATGGAGCTACTACCAGCAAGGATACTGACTGAGATGAGACACTCGTAAATATTTGTAAATAATTGGACTGTGATACTTGTACATATTTGATGTTTGCTGTTTTCATGTAAATAAAATGCTTTCTTATTTCAAAACACTTATTTTCTCTTCAACCTTAAAATAAAGTGAAAGAAAATGGAAACGGAAAAAATAAAATAGAAAACAAAACAAAAAGGAAAGAAGAAGAAACCAAAAAAATAAAGGGCCAAAAAAAAAACACACATGAAAAATAAAGGTTTCTTTTATTTCAAAAATAGAACAACCGTGGATGCAGCTCATTGAGCTACTACCAGCAAGGACACTTGATTGAAATGAGACACTTGTAAATATTTGTAAATAATTGGGCTGTGATACTTGTACATATTTGATGTTTGCTGTTTTCATGTAAATAAAATGCTTTCTTATTTCAAAAAATAAAGGGCAGCAAAAAAAAAAAAGAAAAAAAAAACACACGGAAAATAAAAGTTTCTTTTATTTCAAAAATGAAACAGCTGTGGAAGCAGCTCGTGGATCTACTACCAGCAAGGACACTGACTGAGATGAAACACTTGTAAATATTTGTAAATAATTGGACTGTGATACTTGTACATATTTGATGTTTGCTGTTTTCATGTAAATAAAATGCTTTCTTATTTCAAAAAATAAAGGGCAAAAAAAAAAACACAGAAAATAAACGTTTCTTTTACTTTAAAAATGGGACAACTGTGGATGCAGCTCATAGAGCTACCACCATTCTTTCTTGCCAAGGGACAGCACCAGCAGGGGACATGTAGTAATATGAAAGGTAGTCTTACTGATCCTTTGTATCCTTCTGGGTATGATGGCCGGTTAGAGGCAGCAGCCCCTGCAGGTGTTGCTCAGTCCTCCATCCACAAGGGATCAGATCCTGTGTGTCCGGATCTTCGCGGTCCACTTCTGAAATTGCGTGTGGGTATCTGATGAGGATGAGGTTGTGCAGGACACAGGCACACATGGTGATCAGGTTGATAGTGTCGGGGTGCTGACGCATCGTTGTGTAGAAGCAACGGAACCTTTGACATAAAATTCCAAAGGCATTCTCCACGACACGTCGGGCACGAGACAACCTGTAGCTATATATGCATTCTCATAGGACTTGGGACCGATAGGAGAATGGTTTCATCATCCAGGTTTGGAGAGCAAAGATGGCATCCCCTACGAAGTGATAGGGCACTGATTGGTCATCATCATTGAGTGGTTCTGGTTGAGGCACTCCAGCTTTGTTCTCTTCTACAGCATCATACAGGGAACAGTTACTCCATGTTCCTCCATCCGACGCACCACCCTCTGCCCCAACATCCACATAGAGGAACTTGTAGGTAGCATCTGCCACTGTCATCAGTACAATGCTGTGGAAGCCCTTGTAATTGTAGTAGTAAGAGCCAGCATTGGGTGGCTTCTTTATGGCGATGTGTTTTCCGTCCACAGCCCCCAGACAGTTGTGGTAATTCCATCTGGAGCTGAACCTGGCAGCAACTTCCTTCCAATCCTCTTCAGTTTTGGGGCAGCGCAGCACTTCGTCCTTATAGACCGCGATGATGGCTTTACACACCTCGGGTATGAACTTGCAGATGGTACTTGCTTCAACCCTGAAGCTGCACTGCAGACTTCGATAGGAATTTCCAGTGGCTAAAAAGCGGAGGATGGCAGCCAGCTTGAGTCCAACTTGAAGCAGTTCCCTCATGAAGGTGGACTACTTCTAAACCATCTCTTGGAACAGGTAATTCTGGGGTAATTTTTGTAGCCCCTTTGATCTTCCTTGTGGAGTTCAGTCAGTAGACTGTCATACTGTCCAAACTCGTGCCTTCTGGTTAACCATTCCCTAACCAACACTTTCCTTTGTGTCTTTCTTCGAGGTGGGGCTGCCTTTTGTTGCTCTTCTGCCTCTGCCAACCTGTTGGAGAGGCCCCGTTTTTATATGGCGTACCCAAGTCGGCATGACATCATCCAAATTGCGGAAAATCGTCGTGCCAATCCAGGAAGTGCGCAAACATGCATGAACTCGTCGTGCCAGT
>NW_027168481.1:115000-132500 GCF_036898095.1 Palaemon carinicauda | reverse complement strand
CCAAAGAAAGCTTGTTGCTGTTTTGCTGGATAACCGGGGGACGTCAGTGACAGGATACTCACTTTCTATCCTGCCTGTCTCGGAACCCCAAACCGAGAGGTAGTCCTGAATCGGAAGACACCCAAGAGGAAGGATCCTCAACGGAGTCGATTTCTTAGGGCTTGACCCGACCCAGGACTCTCGGAAAACCCGAGTCTCTTTACTTTAGGTTATCCAGGAAGATACAGACATCACTGCCATTACTGGTCGGAAAATATTTTCCATTTAAGATGACTCAAACATTTTATGCAAATTTTATAGATTTGTTGATAAATTCATAATTTCTTTCAAAGATTAATAATTAAGAATTTAGTTGCCTTTACTACTAATCATTATTACAGCTATTTATGAAATTTACATTCTTTTTATCAAGGAAATCAGTAATATGATGGGCAAGGAGAGGCACCCGAGGAGATACTACTGCTAAAGAGTCATTCGGTACTGTGATGGCAAGATAGTACTACATTGGATCCCTCTCTGGTTAAAGCTCATTTTTCCTTTGCCTAATTTTCGGGGAAGACTGAATAACAATATTTTTTTATTCAAATTTGATTTGGAATAAAATAGTTTATTTTTAAAATCATTGATTAAAGATTTGGTGTTGATGTAATCTACATAAAATGAAGAGAATATAAATAGATGGAGAGAGCTGACTCGAGCGGCCGACCCTTCAATACAATGGGAATGGTGAGGTTGAAAGAAGAAGACAGTTACTTGAGTAACAAAGCCAATCTATAGTCTATGCTTAAAACATTATTTACAAGAACAATATCATGTCGACCTTTCATTGGTCGGAAATTTAGTCTGAACATTTGGTCACTGAGACATGCTTTAAATATGAAAGACTTCACACCCCCAACTTCAATAATCATTTGTTAGGCCTACAAATATTTCCATTCCTTAACCTGAATATCAAACCTAGAATATTCTTCGAACGGTCACAAATAATTTCCAAGATATCAGTATAACTGTTGTTTGTTCGTAACTATGACGTCTAAGTTTTAAAAAATAGTTATAGACCATGTTTGATATAATTCTTTGGACACTTCCATTTACAGTATGTGAAGTGTGAAGTGGATGATGAATGGAGAAGTATTGATTCAAAAACTCAATATAGAGACGACTGGCGAAATGAAACCGAGGCCCTTTGCGTTAATTGGCGTAGGAGATGATGATGATATATATAATGAATTTTAATTAAAACTCTATAATGTAAAATTAGTAAACTGCTAATTCTTATTTATGAAAAGTAATTTCTCTGAAATAGTTTCTTCCTATCAATAAAAAAAAGAAAAAAAAAATAGTCCTCAAAATCTCAAGCTGAGTCTAAATTCAGGGGAAATTGCGTAATCGTTTGTACACTAAAATAGATCGTATTTGCTGCTACCAAAGAAACACAGGAGGAATATAAATGTTGGATTTTAGAATACTGCACAAAAGCAACAATGTTCCTGCTGACTGTAATGTCAGGTAGGCCTACAATACAATGCTCTATAGATGCAGGAATTGTTATTTTATATAGATCTACAATGCAGCTCTTAAAACATATCGATGCTGCAGCTACACTTTAAGATAGGTCTACAATGCAACGCTTAAGACATTTAGATGCAGAATCTGCAATGTAGGATAGGTCTACAATGCAATGCTTAAAGCATAGAGATAATTTAAAAGGAAAACATGACGGTGTTTTTATGCTTTGACATTACCGCACTTGAAGGATTACAGTCTTTTAGGCCTATGCAATACGAGCTGGCGGTTAACTGACATGAAAACTCGCTTGTTAATCCATTTTCTAATCTTGCTTCCTAGTTTGGCCCTTTTCCTTATTTCTTCATCTGTGGCTTTGATCTAACTGATTTTATTCTTTTATTAGCGTATTTAAATTGTCTATGAATAATTGAAACACTTACGATTTCCTCTGTTCCTTTCATGTAGCCGCTTCTCTCACTCCGAGCAACTTGCACACAAGCAAATTATCTCCTCGATTTCAAGGACAAAAATGCTCATACAATTAGTTATCCCATATAGAAATGATTAAATCCCTTAGTTGAAATATATTATTTTGATAAATGTAAAATTCATATTAGTTTTGGAATGGAATTTAAATTATGAGGCTCTTAAAATTAAAGGCACATAGAAATTTAAAATGTCGATATATCATGAAATTTTTTTGATGGTTCTTGCGCGTGGAAGTCATGTCATTCGTTGATCCATCCCTTGTGTTAATACCGACCGTTACCGATCCCATAATCCACCAGGATCGTAGGGGCGCTGCATGGTGGAACACCGCAATAGGAGCCTCCACTTGTCACGATCGTGTGCGAGTGCCTGGGTCTGGGCGAAGGTTTTTCCTGTCCATTCAGCAATGTTGTCGGTCCACTTCTTTCTCTGCCGCCCTCTTCTCCTCTTCCCCTGAACTGTTCCCTGGAGAATTGTCTTGGACAGGCTGCTTGATCTTGTTGTGTGGCCATACCATTTTAGTTTTCTCCTCTTCACTGTGGACAGCAGATCTTCATAGCGTCCTAAGTGTTGTCTCACTCTTCTGTTGACTTCTTCATTTGTGACATGCTCAATGTACGAGATGCCAAGCACTCGTCTGAAGCATCTCATTTCTGCAGCTTGGATCTTTCTCTGTAGCTCTGCCGTCAGTGTCCAGGATTCACAAGCATACAGAAGGATGGAAATGACTAGGGCATGCAATAGTCTCAATTTGGATTTGACAGCGATGTTTTTGTCTTTCCAGATTAGATTCAGTTTTGCAAGCGCCGCTGTTGTTTGCGCGATTCTTGCATGGACTTCTGGTTTGGATCCTTCTTGGCTGATGATTGCACCAAGGTACTTGAACTGTTGGACTGTTTCAAGTTGTTGACCACCGACCACGATTTTTGCTTTGATTGATTCGTCGCTGTTTCTCATTAGTTTTGTTTTTTCAGCACTGATTTCCATTCCGTATCTGGTTGATGTTTCATCCAGACGTTTCACAAGGTTGACCAGCTCATCTTCGTTCCCTGCCAGGCCGTCAATATCATCAGCAAACCGAAGGTTGCTGATTGTTCGTCCTCCGATGCTAACTGTGCTCACATGATCTTCGAGTGCATCTGTCATAATTTGTTCAAGGAAGATATTGAACAGGGTTGGTGACAGAAGGCAGCCTTGGCGGACACCTACTGAAGTGCGGAACCATTCGCCTATTTTGCCTTGGGCAAGGACCGCGCTGGTTGCTTTATTGTACAGCTGTTGGATCGTCAGTATCAGTTTTTGTCCCATGTTGTACCTGTTCATTGTGGCCCAGAGGGCATCATGCCATACGCGGTCAAATGCCTTTTTGTAGTCAATGAACACGTGAAAGATGTCTTGCTGGTGTTGGCTGTACTTCTCACACAGAACTCGAAGATTGAAAATCTGTTCCGTTGTGCTCCTTCCTCTTCTAAGTCCAGCTTGTTCTTCGGCAATGATCTCTTCTGCTTGGGGTCTCAGTCGGTTCCGAATGACTCTCAACATCACTTTGCTTGCGTGGCTGATAAGGCTAATCGTTCTATAGTTTTGGCATTGCTGTAAGTTGCCTTTCTTATGAAGCGTGATGATGAGGAACTGTGTCCAGGGTGTGGGCCATTCACCTGTCTGCCAGATCTTGTTACAGATGCTAGTGAGGATGTCAGTCACTGTCTCTCCGCCATGCTTTATAAGTTCTGCAGGGATGTTGTCTACTCCTGCAGCTTTTCCATGTTTTAGCGATCTGATCGCTTCCTCCACTTCTTCTCTCAGAACTGGGAAGTCGTCGTTGTTAGATGATTTGTGGCACGATGTTACATTGGGATCTCCATTGGTCTGGTAGTTGTAAAGGTCAGAACAGTACTCTGTCCACCTTTTGAGTATGTCTTCTTCTTCCGTGAGGCAGTTCCCTGCTTTGTCTTGGATGGTACTGACTCGTGCTTGCTTTGGTTTTGTTAGATCTTTCACGATTTGGAACGCTCGCCTACTGTTGTTCCTCTCCAGCTTTTCCTCAATTTCTGTACACTGTTTCCCAATCCAATCTTCTTTGGCTTGGTTCATGCTTTTTCTTATCTTGCGGTTGATTTCTCTGTACTCTGTTGCTCCGGTGGGTGTGGTCTTGTTCTTTTTCAGTTCTCTTCTTTTGTCGCACATATCCATGATTTAATCTGTGACCCATCGCTGTGTTTTCCTGCGAACGTTTCCAAGCCTTTCGTTTGTGTTAGAATTAATTTTTATATCAATCATTAGTATTAGTAATAAATCCTGCTATTATTCATAGCATTAAACTGTTATAGTGATCTTAGGCCTTATTGTTGTTGTTGTTGTTGTTCTTCTTCTTTTTCTTCTTCTTCTTCTATCTGTTGATGGACCTTGATACTTATGGAGGTGTAGACCCAAATGGTATTTTCCCTTTGTTTTTTTATAAAGACAGCAGATTTCTTAGCTCCAAAGTTATCTGTTATTTTGCGCAAGTTAGCAAGAAGAGGAGCTTTAAGCACTTGTTGGAGAATTGGTAATGTTTCTCCTGTATGTAAATGTGTTTGTGGTTGCTCAAGTCCCACTGATTACCGCCCAATTTCCTTAACTCCCATATTATCTAAAGTTTTTGACCGTCTTCTGACAAAACGTCTTAATAGGTGTGCTGAAGGTAATCATATATTCCCTAGTTTACAATTTGGTTTTCGTAAAGGCCTTGGAGCATGTGATGCCCTTCTTACAATCTCCAATGCTGTACAGAAATCCCTTGATTGTGGTCAGGAAGTTCGTATGATTGGCCTTGATTTTAGTGCTGCCTTTGACCGTGTTAATCATGAGGCCCTTGTTTTCAAACTCAAACAGTTGGGAGTGGGTGGGTGGTTTCTTAGCATTATTATTGATTTTTTAAGTAATAGATCTCAAAGAGTTGTTGTTGATGGGCACCATAGTCAGTATAGGAATGTGATATCCGGTGTTCCACAGGGCAGTGTTCTTGGCCCATTACTTTTCATACTATATACACATGACATGTGGTTTGGCCTAGAAAACAAACTTGTTGCAAATGCAGATGATGCTACTCTCTTTGCATCAATTCCATCCCCTGAATGTAGATCTGAGGTTGGTGAATCCCTTAATAGAGATTTAGCTAAAATTAGTGCATGGTGCAAATTAAGGTGTATGAAGTTGAATCCTAACAAAACTCAAAGTATGATTGTAAGTAGGTCAAGGACGGTGGCTCCTCAACACCCGGATCTCAGTATTGATAATGTTTCTTTAAATTTGTACGACTTAAAATTTTAGGTGTGATTCTCGAAAGTAAATTTACTTTTAAGAAGCACTCTGCTGAATTTCTTTCAGAGTTAAGCATTACGTTATAGTGCTTGATTTAACTCCAGAGTCTGCACACGGGGTACAAATGTTAGAGAAAATAAGCTATGTAGAGATAAACTATTTAAAGGGAAATCAGTTTGTGTGAAAGAAAATTTCCTTGGATTTATCCAAGTACACCAAAAAGGATGCAGCAAATACTGTACCAAATATGGGACATTTGCAAGTAATCTTCTCAAATTTTGCCAATTTATGCAAGAGCTTGAGATTGTGAACCCTGAGAGACAGCAAGATCCAAAAAGGAGTTTCCTTAAAGCAGCACAAGATCATTTCATTGCTAATCGGGTGGAAATCTACGAGCCATCTATGAAAAGCAAGTGAGCTTTAGCATGTTTGGCTTGGGATGTAATAATTGACAGACAATGGCGAGTGAAGAAATAATTTGACTGGTGATGATGCTGGTCTCCCAGCAGAAAATGTGATGCAACTTCTTCTAAAAGGTATTGTTGACAGAATGCCTAATGAAAAGGACGAACGATTCTTCAGACGGTGTAACTTGGATTCCAAGTTTGGCTTTCTTTTGGATATTGAAGAGTATCCCTCTACATCAAAGAAAGATGCAATGATATGGAAAGTTTCCATAACGCTAACTTAGATGGCTTTGAACTGTTTAGAAAAATTTTTGTTTAAGAAATTGCTGCTTAAGACACGAGATGATGTTTAATCACTAACCTACAGGAATTGTTTTTTTTTTTTTTTTCATTATACAGTACAATGTGGGGATGAACTTGTATTCCCAAATATTCTAGTTAGGCTGACCATAGCAGTATCAATTACGTGCTATGAGCGATCATTTAGAAAGGTTATGACTATAAAGTGTAGAACAAGAGAGCACATACAGAATAAACTTCGATGACGTGATAGAGAAATTTGCTGCTGTAAACGCTAGAAAAATAAAACTGTAAATACATTTTATCTAGTAACAATAATTGATATCATGAAATTCATTGTCCATCATTTTATTATCAATCTCTAACATTTTTACCCTCTAACAACTTTACACCGTTTATCTCCTTGTATATGGTTGTTCCTTAGCGTTATTATTATTATTATTATTATTATTATTATTATTATTATTATTATTATTATTATTGTCACTTGCTAAACTACAACCCTAGTTGGATTTTAGTTCTGAGGGCTGCATACTAAATAAATATATAAATATATATATATACATATATATATACAGTACATATATATATATATATATATATATATATATATATATATATATAGATAAATGTATATATATATAGATAAATGTATATATATAGATAAATGTGTATATATATATATATATATATATATATATATATATATATATATATATATATATATATATATAGAAAGATAGAGACAGATATCAGCCTGATCTACATAATACCAATCGAAGTATGTTTGGGAGGAGTCTCGTACACAGATCAGTGGAGATTGTGATCTTAAGCCCCATATCATCTTTTTCATCTTTCCCTTAATCTTATTTCATTGAAATAACGGAAGAAATGTTCAGTATGTAATTTTTAGGGGGGGAGACATGTACCAACCGTGTGTCAGACGATCGTACATAGTAAGGACATTTTTCTTTTTTGTATATATTATCCTTTGTATCTTCGCTCTCCCCTCGCATTGACAGCGACTTGTATCAACCTGTCTGTTTTTCTTACCGTAACTGGTAACAGAACCGGTTGCCGGTTGGACATGAAATAGCCTGTTGTATATTTTGTGACCTTCTTACCCGGACTTGATGTATATATTAACTGGATGTTCTGTAATAAACAGTTCTCGCTCAGACTCGGTGGTGACGACAACTTGCGCTGGACCATATCACACATTGCACATTGTTCACTTGGATAGCCTCCCGGGGGGGCGAAATTTTCACTGTGATTCCCGTAGAGTTTCGCCATGTCCGTTACCATTCTTGGTAATTGGGCATGGTCCCTCTATGGACTTGTACGACATTGCAAGGTCCTTTATCATGGGGACTGCAACTGTACCCAATGCATCAGCTATAAACACCGCAGAATTGAATTATTTGGATTGCCTGGACTCACCTCTGGACATATTCTAGACCCCACAGCTGCCTTCCACAATATCAGATGTAGTTGCAATTCTTGCAATATTGCATCCCAAATGATCCTTGCATACTATCAACAAAAAAATGCACCTGATACTGTTTCTGATTATGATTCTGATTCGGAAGAAGAGAGCCCTGACCAACCTTCAACAGCTCCCATTGAACCCTCATCATCGCCAGTTATGTCACCTTCACAGACAGCACCTGTTGCAGCCTGCCTTCCTTCTCCAGCGCCTTCCTCCTCCACTGCCATGGAGGTAGAGCCTCAGGGGGCACAACCATTGAACTGCAACTGGATGACTAGTCTTGAAAATGTACTACAGAAGGCCTTTGTCGATGCTATCACCACCTCACCTGCCCAGAATGCTATTATTGATGCTCCCAGCTCTCCACCTACCCAGGAAGCCATTGCTGAAGTTATCAGCTCTCCACCTACCCAGGAAGCCATTGCTGAAGTCAGCTCTCCACCTACCCAGGAAGCCATTGCTGAAGTTATCAGCTATCCACCTACCCAGCAAGAATCCCAGCTACCTCTTCCGAAGTTTAGACTCTCCAACAACTCCACATCCTATGCAGCAGTTATTGCCATGGATGTTAAACCTGGAATTAAACTCTCAGCTAGACCAAACCGTAAGGGTGATTTAATTATCACTCCCAAGGATTTGGAAACCGCCAAGCACCTTCAAGAAGAACCAGATCTTACTCTGCTAGACCCTGCCTTAAACAGAAGAAAGGCAATCATCTCAAGATATCCTACTACCATGCCAATCTCCATTGTTACTTCCTGCAGCAATATAGAAACAGCTGTCCGCTGCACAAATCGTGAAAACGTCCCTGTCAGGAGGCTTTTAGCCACCTTCATAGGTCCTGTGCCTTCATCACTGGATCTTGGAGTCTGGGGGACGTTTCCAATTCAAGACTACACGCCTGAGCCTCTTCGCTGCTACCACTGTCAACGCTATGGCCATCACAAGGAGGACTGTAAAAGCCCTGCTTTCTGTGGGGTTTGTAGCCAACGCCACAACACCGAAATGTGTATCCAGGCCCACAAGAATGGACAAGAAACTCGCCCAAAGTGCCGCAATTGTTCCAAACCACATCATGCCTGGAACAAGCGCTGCCCTGAGCGCCTAAGGAGAATTGCTGCAATGAAGGGCTCCAGTTCTCCTAAAAACAACAAGCCAGTTTCACCTCAAAAACCTAAGGGACAACGACCTCCTCGGCACAGAAGACAACGACAGCCTACCACTGTTCCAGCTTCTGCAACTACAAAGCAAAACCAGGCACCCACTGTTCCTGTATCTGTACCTGCAACTCCATTGCAAGCAGTTTCAACTTCTCATCCTGCAACTCCACCTCCTCAACCTACATCCTTGACCCAACAAATTGAGTCACTCACCTTACCTGACCTTATTCCCATTGCCATCAAAATCCTTGCCAAAATCCTGTCCTTAACCTCTACCTCTAATCCCAATTTCCTGCAATCCTTGCTACCACTCCTCAACCCTGTTCCTTAATCCATTCCTCCTTCAATCTTAAATCCTAAAAGGAGAATAGTTATTACAATGCTGTCTTCCTCATAAGGAAACAGCTCTTGTTGTTCCTATCTCCTTTATCATTTTCTCCTCATAATTCCTCATCCATCCCTATCCTTGGGGGGCCTTTCTCGTGCTTACTGACCGAGCGTTGCACAGGAATGGCCCCCCTCCCCTTTCCCATCCTAGAGCAGGAATAAGCATCTTTGCTTAAACCTACTCCTATTCTCTCCTACTAAAAACTCTTCTCTCCTCTCCCAGTCTCTTTTACTTACTGGGACTTACTACTATCAATACTTTTTTCTCTGACTAAAAACTTTCTTTCGTGGACCTAAAAAGGAGACCCCTTTTTCGGGTTACTTTCTACCCCTTGTCACGTCTTGCCAATCCATTCCCATTCCATCCTTCATCCATCATCCCTACCCTTCATCCTTCATCCTTTTTCCTATTTCTTACCCAACATTCCTTTTCATAATACAAATTTTACTCTTTTGGAGTATCTCTCTTTACAGATCCAGTCTTATTGACAAGAGCCCGTGTCATGCTATAGGCATGGCAATCTACATGAATGAATGAATGAATGTAATGAACTCACTCAGTTGCTTTCATCCTGCTTTTGAGTCACAACCTACTCTTGGCTCGTCACAAGATTGGGATCTGAAGCCCATATCGTCTTTTTTATCTTTTCTTTAATCTTATTTCGTTGAAATAACGGAACACAGTTCCACCTAATAAATTTTTACAGTGAAAATATAATATTTAGAAGGGCTTACTTCTATTTTTTTATGTTAAGGATAAAGTTTATTTATTTACTTGGCGTAGAACATTATAATTTAAATGGCATAAATATTAGATTTTTTTCATAGTAGTTAGTAACATTTAGAACTTATAAAATAGTTTTGTATCATTTGTCAGCGAGTTTTCCAAATTGAGCAATTGGGGTTTGAGACTTTTTGTCTTGAAGGTATATAAATGCTTATTTATTTTGGTATTTGATACAAATCAAATATATATATGTGTATATATATATATATATATATATATATATATATATATATATAGATATATTATCTAAACCTTGTTTTATTTATTTTCGCTGAATACTCCATGCTGATTTTTAAAAAAATTAATATTTATAATGTTAAGAAGGGTTAGTTAAATATAAAGATAGGATTGCCGTGACTTAAGCTTGGACTGAATTGCAATGGTGTTAACGACTCGAGAGAAGTCATAATCATAAGTGAATATACCGTTCAAAATCCCTTTCTGTTGCCATATAAGTCTGATGGCAAAGCCCATTAGGTTAATAGATTTGCTTGCTACAAACCCCTTGGCTTATAGCGTCCTGCTTTTCCAACTAGGGTTGTAGCTTAGCAAGTAATTATAATAATAATAATAATAATATTAATAACAATAATGAAAAATAACAACAACAACAATAATAATAATAATAATAATAATAATAATAATAATAATAATGATAATAGTATTAATGATTATTATTATTGTAGCTACTGGGTTTGATGGAAATAACCTTTTTAAATGTAAACATTTGTATTGAACTCCTAGAAATACTTCACATGTTCACGATTTTCAGATTGCTTCTTTAAGCAAATTCTACAACCATGATTCATTTGCCATTTCTTGTGCATTCTCCAAATTTGCCTAAAGCTGACTCTCATCTCTTCTTTTGAACTACTTAAGCATTAAAATCACCCAAATTAAGTGTAAATTAGGCTGTACAGGTTTTTAAGATATCTCCAGATTATTATTATTATTATTATTATTATTATTATTATTATTATTAGCTAAGCTACAACCCTGTTTGGAAAACCAAAAGGCTATAAGCCCAAGGGCTCCAACAGGGAAAAATAGCCCAGTGAGGAAAGGAAAAAAGGAAATAGATAAACGATACAAGAAGTAATGAATAATTAAAACACATTTTAAAACATTAACAACTTTTAAACAGATATTTCATATATGAACTATAAAAACATTTATGGCAGCCTGTTCAACATAAAAACATTTGCTGCAAGTTTGAACTTTTGAAGTTTCACTGATTTAACTACCCAATTAGGAAGATCACTCCACAACTTTGTCACAGCTGGAGTAAAACTTCTAGAATACTGCGTAGTATTGAAACTCATGATGGAGAAGGCCTTACTATTAGAATCAACTCCATGTCTAGTATTACGAACAGTATACATAGACACACACACACACACATATATATATATATATATATATATATATATATATATATATATATATATATATATATATATATATAAGTATGTGTATGTGTATATATATATATATATATATATATATATATATATATATATATATATATATACATACTTATATATATATATATATATATATATATATATATATATATATATATATATATACAGTATATATATATATATATATATATACATATATATATATATATATATATACACATACACATACTTATATATATATATATATATATATATATATATATAAATATAAATATATATAGTTTTGCCAATAGAAATAATACTAAACACCTTGATCATTCATAGCCACTACAGTATCACCAATTCTGTACTCCTCTGTTTGTGAGGTTTTCATCTTCATACCTTATCACCATAGTTTTAACCAAAGACAAGTAACATAATTATCAAATAAAACATTAGATAATTGTCTTCGGCAAACTAGAAATTGGACGAAATTAAAAACTTAAAAGCCTTTGAAATATAAAGATAAAATTATAACTGAATAACAAATGATAGATATAATAAATCGTAAGTAAAAACATAATAGGCTTGAAAAACCGATAGCTTTTACTTGATCGATATTGCGAATGAGTTTGTAGCAAAGAATCATCATCGTCAGTATTCTTTGGTAAATTCACCCCATAGGCCTACCGGCATTTTATGATAGCTATTGTGTACATTTTGTTATTGGTCACATAAAATTCGTCCAAAAATATGAATTTGTCGCTGTTAGAATCCGTTTTCAGAGATCAGGAAACCGTTCTTCTTTGTTGTCCAAACTTGCTTCCCAAGCTATTTTCTAATCTTTTTTTCTAGTTGTGCTCTCTTCCTTGGCCCTCTTTATTTCCTCATCTTTTCTTATTATATTATTGATTTTATTCTTTCATTAGCGCATTCAGAGTGTCTAACTGTCTATACATGTCTGAAACACTTGGGATATCCTTTGCTCCTTTCTTGCTCGTCAATTTATTCAGAGGAACTTCTGCACACAAGCAAAATAACCCATCGATATCTTCCGTTTTCTTTATCGTCCCCAATAGAGATTTTAGGACGAAAGATTCTTATATAATCAGTTATGTATAATTATAGAAATGATTGAATCTTCGGGAAAATATGAATTAATTTATTAAATATATCATTTAATCCAATGAAAAAAGGGAATTTCAAACTTGGGAGTTAAATCAAAGAAAATTCACATAATAATTTTCAAAGTTAAGATATTGTAAAATTATTTTGATCTGTAGTGAGCGTGAAACAACGGTTACCACTGAGCGAGCATCTTGTCCTTTAAACCTTTTATTTTTGGTGTAAACCAACATTTACTCGATCATTGATATTAGAGATATTGTGCAACAGGTGTTCATGGGACCTTTGAGTTCAATCTACTAAGAATTCAAAGTTTTTATTCCCTTTGACAAAAATCTTTATTGTCTTCAAGAAAGTTTTATATTAATTTTATCCCGTTCTACCTTGAACTCTCTGAGGATAAACATAGTTAGAGCAACCAATTTTTCTTTTGTGCAGATTATTTATGGCCGTCTTCTGTATTATCCATTGCAACAGAAGGATTTTACAATATATCACTCAGTCTTGTATCTCGTTCTCTTCACTTTCCAAAATGTTCTCTTGAAATTTCCTTTTATTTTGCTCATGTTTAACCTTGCTTTCATTATGAAAGAAAAACTTGAAATTCTGCTATATGTTGCAAAGAAACACACACATACACACACACACACACACACACATATATATATATATATATATATGTGTGTGTGCACGCGTGCACATGCATGTCATAGACACAGACCGTATATTTTTGCTTGTTGGTGTGCACACGTGAGAATATCACAGTGAGTAAAACGTTTATGAGGATTCAAATAATGTATCTATGCATTTAGACCTTCCGTTTTACTCAACAATGCCGCGGCTCCATCTGTGCGTGGACGTTAGCCTACTCAATGATTCTAGAAAAGTCCAAATTCTTGAAGTTTTTTATTTAATGCCATAAAAATATCATCTCTGGTACCCTTTGCTTCTAAAGTAGTGGAATCAAAACAATAAACCTTTTTTTCAGTTTTTCATTAAAGCTCCATCTTATAAATCAGTTAATTGAGAAGAACTAGGAATCTTGGTTGATTGGTGTAATTGTAGAACATAATTCACATTTTTCACTTTCTCCTTTTCACTCGGTATGTCTCGCAATGTTAGTAATTGGCCTACCAACCGTAGGCCTATTGTGTGACGGGAGTTTGGATTCAAGTTCAGAGCCATCTTCTCTCCATGAATAGCTCGACACTTTGCCAGTAAGCTCTTCCCCCATCGTCGTTTACCTTTTCTAATAAGAAATCTTATTTGATGCCGTTTGAGCTTTGACAGGTAGAGCATCATTTTTAAATCACTTATTTTTTGTCCTTCTAATTCCATTTTCTTGCATCATAAAAATCTATTGGTTTATTTGTAAAAGATACTTGTTAACACTACAAATGTCTTTCCATGTTTGTGTCTTTAGGCTCTCGTCAGCCAACACCTCCAAATATATTATAATTTGATCTTTGGTATCGTAAATTTTAAATAAACTCTACAAGGAAAGATTAAAATTTTTCCTCAGGTCGAGATATATTTTAATAAAATGAACTAAACAAACATTCCTTTCTAATCAGATGTATTTTTAGATTAGTTTTTAGTTTGGTTACATTTATATAACAGAGTGAATAGATTATAGTTGTTTTTTTTTTCTCTTGGGCAGTATTTCTGTTATATTTATGTTTACTAAAATGACTTGTAAAAAAATTGATGGAGGCAATAATATATCGCAAAAACCTTGTCTTCTTGTGACCCCCAAAATCTTCTTGTGACCCTTAAGGGTTGCGACCCATAGTTTGGGAACTTTTTCTAGTTGTGGCACTCATCCTCGGCTCTTTTCATTTCCTCTTCCTTGACTCTCTTTATTTCCTCATGTTTGGCTTTGACCTAACTGATTTTTTTCTTTCTTTATTGTATCTAAACCATTTAATTAAGTGTCTAAGTGTCTACTCATGTCTGAAACAACACTTATGATTTCCTCTACTGCATTCTTGTGGCGGCTCCACCTCATTCCAACTTGCAACTTTTGCACACAACCAAAATAACCGATCGATTTCTATCGTTTTCTGGATCATCCTCGACTGAGATTTTAAGACGAAAGATTTCTATAAAATTAGTTTTACATAGTTATAGAAATGATGAATTTTTCAAGAAAATACGAATTAATTAGCTAAATATATCATTTAATCCAATTTGAGAAGTGAATTTTTAATTTGGTATTTAGATAAAAAACTTTCACATAACATTTTCAAATATTAAGATATTGTAAACTTGTTTCGAACTGTAGTGATCGTGAAAGGGGTAGATTAATCTGTTACAAGACAAAGTTCCAAGCCTAACACTATTACGATCATTGCTGTAAAAGACTTTGAGCAATAGATGTCGGAGACCTTGTTCTAAGAATTCAAAGATTTGTTTTTAGTCCTTTTTTACATAAAGAAAAATCTTTATTGCATTGAAGAAAGTCTTAACATTCATTTTATTCCCATTCTACCCTGAGATCATTATCATTTCCGGCTACACCTATTGACGCAAAGGGCCTCGGTAAGATTCCCGCCAGTCGCCACTACTTCTGCATTCATCATGTCCTATTTCCTGTTTCACAGTAATCAGTCATGTAGGCCTGGATCTTCCAACTCTTCTAGTACCTTGTGAAGCCCAGTTGAAAGTTTGGTGAACTAGTCTCTCTTGGGGAGTGCGAAGAGCATGCCCAAACCATCTTCATCCATCCCTCACCATGATATCAGCCACATTTGGCATTCTGGTAATCTCTCTTATAGTTTCATTTCTAATCCTACCCTGCCATTTAACTAGCAAAATTCATCTGAGGGCTTTGTTCTGATTTTATTTTTTCAGTCTCATTAAACTCAAATTCTGAAATCAGTTGAGCTAAAACATAGTTATATCAACCAATTGTATTTTTTTAAACCTTTTGTTCGGATTGATGACCGCCTTCTGTGTTATTCATTGCACCAGCTCTCTGCAAGGAAGGATTTTGCAACATATCCACTCAGTGTTGTATATTGTTCTATTCACTTTCTATTTGCTTCTTTTTTGGGGATGTTTAACCTTGCTTTCATTATTAGAGAGAAACTTGAAAGTCTATTATATGTTACAAAGAAACTTAGATCAAATGTGTAGGGTTATTTGTTAGACTAATGTGAGCAGGAGGATGGAATTAGCCTCAATGAAATAAGAGCACATCATAATCAGTTATGTAAAAGGAGAGAACCACCATTTCCTATCAGAAATTCTTCTCTTATTGACCTATTCATATTTTCCAGTTCACCTTTTTAATTAATTTGGTTTTCTTGTGCATAAATTACTCTTCTATTATTTTTCCAATTATCTATTTTGATTTTTTATGTATATATATATATATATGTATATATATATACATATATATATATATACTGTATATATATATATATAATATATATATACATATATATTATTACTTGCTAAGCTACAACCCTAGTTAGAAAAGCAGAATGCTATAAGCCTAGGGGCCCCAACAGGGAAAATAGCCCAGTGAGGAAAGGAAACAAGGAAAAATAAAATATCTTAAGAACAGATACAACATTATAATAAATATTTCATATATAAACTTTAAATAATCTAACAAACAAGAATAAGAGAAATTAGTTAGAATATTGTGCCCGAGTGTACCCTCAAGCAAGAGAACTCTAACCAAAGACAGTGGAAGACCATTATACAGAGGCTATGGCACTACCCAAAACTAGAGAACAGTGGTTTGATTTTGGAGTGTCCTTCTCCAAGAAGAGATGCTTACCATAGCTAAAGAGTCTCCTCTACCCTTACCAAGTGGAAAGTAGCCACTCACCAATTACAGTGCAGTAGTTAACCCCTTGGGTGAAGAAGAATTGTTTGGTAAACTCAGTGTCGTCAGGTGTATGAGGACAGATGAGAATCAGTAAAGAATATGCCAGACTTGTCGGTGTATGTGTAGGCAAAGGGAAAGAACCATAACCAGAGAGAAGGATCCAATGTAGTACTGTTTGGCTAGTCAAAGGACCTCATAACTCTCTAGCGGTAGTATCTGCAAAAGAACCACTGGGAAAATGAAAATATGAAATTTAAGATTACCGGTAAGTCCTGACTAGTTTCTTCCTCTGAAGAAGTATCACGAAACTAGTCAGGACTTAATCTTTTCATATTCCCTGTGGTTCCATTGCATCTGAGCGTCACGTTTCCATGTGCTTTTACGCATATATATATATATATATATATATATATATATATATATATATATATATATATATATATATATATATATATATCATAAACCAATACCAGTCCACTGAAGCACAAAGGCCTCTGACAATTTTTTCTTAACTCGTCAATCCATCGTCTTCTCTTCCTTCTTCTGCTTTTTTTACCATCTCTATGTTATAACCATTCTATTATTCTTAATGTACATCTATTGTCCGTAATTCTCATTATATGTCCTGTCCATGTCCATTTTTTTTTTTTTTCTCTTTTTAGAAAATTTTCTATTTTGGTTTGCTCTCATATATACGTTGTTCTTTTTCTGTTTCTTAGTGTTATTACCACCATTATTCTTTCCATCGGTCTTTGAATTGTAACTATCTTACATCCCTTCCTGGCGATCTACCGAAGTGGTGTTTGAGTCTCGCTCAAGCTCATTTTGTTTTAGCGTCAGGAACCTCACCATCCTTGTGAGCTCAAGATGGGATGTTTGGGGGAGCCTGTAGGTATACCAGCAGCCATTGCCTGACCCTTCTTGCTCCTAGCTTGGGTGGAGAGAGGGCTTGGGCGCTGATCATATGGATATATAGTTAGTCTCTGGTCTAGGGCATTGTCCTGCTAGCTATGTCATTGTCACCGTCCCTTGCCCCTGCCATTCACGAGTGACTTTCAAACCCATCCCCTTTCTACCTTTCTAAGCCCGGATAGGAGACAAGGGTTGATGTAAGGTGCAATAACTGAATACAAATCTTTATTTTGATCAGCATCAGATTTTAGACTCGCATGTTCAGAATATTAGGCCAAAATTTTTCTCTTAACTTCAATATATATATATATATATATATATATATATATATATATATATATATATATATATATATATATATATATATATATAAAATCAAACATGGTCT
>NW_027168481.1:105000-112500 GCF_036898095.1 Palaemon carinicauda | reverse complement strand
TAAAAGCCTTTGAAATATAAAGATAAAAATGTAACTGAAGAACAAATGATAGATATAATAAATCGTAAGTAAAAACATAATAGGCTTGAAAAACCGATAGCTTATACTTAATCGATATTGCGAAGGAGTATGTAACAAAGAATCATTATCATAAGTATTCTTTGGTAAATTAACCACGTAGGCCTACATGCATTTTATGATAGCTATTGTGTACATTTTGTTATTGATCACATAAAATTCGTCATAAAATATGAATTTATCGTTACTAGAATCCGTTTTCAGAGATCAGGAAACCGTTCTTCTTTGTTGTGCAAACTCGTTTCCTAAGCCCTTTTCTAATTTCTGTCTTTCTAGTTGTGCTCTTTTCCTTGACCCTCTTTATTTCCTTATCTTTTTTTCTTATCTAACTGATTTTATTCTTTCATTAGCGCATTTAAAGTGTCTAACTGTCTATACATGTCTGAAATACTTGGGATTTCCTCTGCTCCTTTCTTGTTGCTCTTCACTTTATTCAGAGGAACTTTTGCACACAAGCAAAATAACCCATCGATATCTTCCGTTTTCTTTATCGTCTTCAATAGGGATTTCAGGACGAAAGATTCTTGTATAATCAGTTATGTATAATTATAGAAATGATTGAATCTTCGGGAAAATATGAATTAATTTGTTAAATATATCATTTAATCCAATGAAAAAGGGGAATTTCAAATTTGGCAGATAAATCATAAAAAATTCACATAATAATTTTCAAAGTTAAGATATTGTAAACTTATTTTGAACTGTAGTGAGCATGAAACACAATAGCTACACCTGGTTTGCCTTTTGTGAATTAATGATTTTATTTTTGGTGTAAACCAACATTTACTCGATCATTGCATTTAGAGTTATTTTGCAACAGGTGTCCATGGGACCTTTAAGTTCTATCTATAAAAGATTCAGACTGTATAACAGGGGTGGCCAACCTATGGCGCATGCGCCAATAATGGCGCATTGCACGATTACGAGTGGCGCACTAAACCCCAGAGATAACAAAAGAAAAAACATGCCTGCTTAAAAAAAAAAATAATAATGATAATACTGATTTTTTGAAGTAAAAAGACAATGAGAATTTAAGTAACTAATAGCTTGAAGTGAGTTTTACTGAGATTTGTTCTAATCTAAAACAGAAATAATTTTCATTTGATTTTACTGTTCCGTGTGTATCTATATATTAGTCATCTTTTAACAATAATGCGTCATCATTATATACCTGAAGTGAATTACCCTAAAAAGTTGCGTGAACACCCAAACAGCAGTAAATAACCGGGACATTTGTACAGTAGTTGTTCCATAAATGCGCACGTATTATACTTGTCTGACGTTGAATCGTCAGGCAATAGCACTGGTTGCCACTGGTTGTCACATGGCACAATACAAAAAATTACGACCCAGTTTAGAGTTGACGTTTGGAGTGTTATCCCGATGTAGTCATAATTCAGCGTATGTGAATAACTGAATTTTTGCATTTTCAAAACTTAGAAATATTGTTGTATCTGATGAATCATATATTTTCAAGCACTTTAGGCGCCATCGTTTGTATATTATCATGTTTATTTTTTTATGTATTGTATATGAGCATTTTCTGCGTAGTTTGTGGCGATTATAATAATCATCACATTTTCATGACGTTTCCATCTCTCTCTCTCTCTCTCTCTCTCTCTCTCTCTCTCTCTCTCTCTCTCTCTCTCTCTCTCTCTCAACGAAATTATTTTTTTTCGATTCGATGATTTATAAAGAAATCTTCTCTTTTTGAACATTCAATAAGTTTGGCCATTCTTTTTTTTTTTTTTTTTTTTTTTTTTTTTTTTTTTTTTTTTATTTGTAGGTGGTTTGACTATCAGTGAAAACGAACATGGACAAAAGAAAAGCCGAACGTGATAGCAAACGCCAGTGTAATGAACTGTGTGAAAATGAATTCTTATTCATTGTGAGTCCTTTAGGAAAACCAATGTGTACTGTTTGTGAAAACAGTCTCTCAGATAACAGAAGACATGATCTTAGCAGGCATTATAAGTCACGCCAAATTGAAATAGAAGAAAAATAGAAGTTAATGCCTGGTTCTGTGTTACGGAAAGAATATGTTGTCAAGAAAAAAGAGTATGAAAAAGAGGCGAAATATCCTAGATAAGAGAGGTTGTGAAAGTCTGGCAATGCTCGAAGCATCCTACGAAATTGCTTTTGTGTTGGCTAAAAAACATAAGCCTTTCTCTGATGGTAAATATATTGTTACACCATGTCTCAAAAATTTGCAAAACGTGTTCTTGATAAAAGTATTGAAAGAAAGGCAAACGAAATAGCTCTTTCAAAGCATACAATTACAAGACGCACCGGAGAACTTTCTCGTGATGTATCTGAGCAACTGAAGGACCGTGTCCATGCATGCTCTTTCTTTTCACTAGCCTTGGACGAATCTACTAACATATGTGATGTAGCCTCGTTAATTATTTTTATAATATATGATAATTTTAACATATTTGAAGAACTTATTGACCTCGAGTCACTCCATGGAAAAACCAGAGGGTCAGAAATATTTGAGAAAGTAAAGTCCTGTTTAGAAAATCAGCTATTAGATTTTAGTAAACTCAAGTGTCTGTACTGATGGAGCACTGTCAATGATTGGTAGAGTTGCTGAAACCGCGGTCTTGCTCGAAAGGTTTTTAGGTCGTCCTCTTCTGAAATATCATTGCATTATATACCAAGATTCTCTGTGTGGAAAAATTTTGAATTAACAGCATGTTATGATACCAGTAGTAGAATGTGTGAATAAGATTAGTAGGAGAGAATTCAGAAAATATTTTAAGCGGTTAGATATGGAATATGGTGATCTCATCCTTCATTGCGTGGTGCGTTGGCTTTCTAGAGGACAAGTTCTCAGCAGATTTTGGAAACTGAAAAATATTGTACGATTTTCTGAAAGAGAAAGGAGACCTGCCCGAGAAAAATCCACTTTTGTGTGATGGAAAGTGGATGTTTGATTTAGCATTTTTAGTTGACAATACCAATCATCTCAATGACCTAAATTCAAAACTGCAGGGTAAAGATAAATTGTTTCCTAGTTTAGTAAATGATATCAGAGCATTCAAAATGAAGTTACAACTGGTTATCTCTCAGCTAGAAAACAAGGATTTGAGCCAATTTCCACATTTAAAGGAGCAAAGTGAATGTGCTGAAGATAATACTAATTTTACAGGATAGATTGAAAAAAATCATATTACTGGAAGAGGCCTTTGATATTCGTTTTAGTGATTTTGCTGAAGATTGCATGCTTGCATTTATAAATCCCTTTTCAATTTCTGAAAATAACATTCTGAAGATGCCTAATAATATACAGATGAAACTTATCGATCTAAGAGCAAATTCAAGTGTAAATTTAATGAACTTCCCTGACTCCGAAGTGCATCTGAAATGCTTAATTTTCGGCGATCATTACCCGGTGAACATTTTCCAGAACGGAGAAAATTTGCCCAAAGTTATGCCTGTCGCTTTGGAACAACATACAGATGCGAGCAAGCATTTTCCTCCATGAAAATGATCAAGAACAAACTGAGGCCGCGACTCTCAGATTCAAATCTGTAGAACTGTCTGTTGCTCTCAGTTACTAATTTTACTTCTGATATTACAGATTTGGTGGAAGCAAAGCAAAGTTATGTTTATTATTCCTGCATGTGAAATTCCTTCTTTTTTTTTCTTTAAACTGCTAATCATGTTCTTATATTCTTATTTGTACTTTCATAAATAACTAATGAATATTATCAATGCAAATTCAAAGTGTCAATTAAGTAAGTACAGTTTATTTTGTATTTATGCTAAATCCTTTCAATTACAACTGCTAAATCTGTCCACACAATCATATATATATATGTATATATATATATATATATATATATATATATATATATATATATATATATCAAATGATTATATGTGAATATTACCATATTTAAAGGATGTGGTGCATCTGAATTAGCAACGAAAAAAATTGGTGCATGGGAAACAAAAGGTTGGGCACCCTTGGGCTAGAATATAGGTGGTAACATAAACGTTTAACAGATTTTTAGGTTGGTAACGATACACCCTTGTTTACTCTCATTTTCGTAAAAAGATTCAATTATAACATCACTTACTTCCTGGTACTCTCGACGATGCATCATGCGTAAGACCTCGTGCGGAGGCTCCTTCAAGTGACCCCCTCTAGATCTACCTCTCCCCCCTTGGTCTACCCCTTTCCCTAGATCTACACCTTTCCCTAGATCTACCCCGTCTTCTAGGTCTACCCCTTACCCTAGATCTACTCCACCCTACGTCCACCCCTTCCTTTACGTCTACCCCCCCCCCACTCGGTCTATCCCTTCCCCTAAATCTACCCCTTCCCATAAGTCTATCCCTTCCTCTAGGTCTACCCTTCGCCTTTAGTATACCTCTTACCCTAGGTATACCCTTTTCTATAGATCTACCCCTTCCTCTAAGTCTACCCCTTCCTCTAGGTCTCTTCCTTCCATTAGTTCTACCCCACACCCTTTTGTCTACACTTTCCCCTTGGTCTACCCTTTTAACTAGGTTTTCCACTTCTTCTAGGTCTACTCTTTCCTGAAGGTCCACCCTTCCCCTAGGTCTACCACTTCCCTAAGTTTACCTCTTATTCTAGTACTACCCCTTCCTGTAGGTCTACAGCTTCTCCTAAGTTTACCCCTTCCTCTAAGTTTAAAACCCCATTTCGTCTACTCCTTCTGCCTAGATCAACCCCTCCCCTAGGTCTCCCACTTCCATTAGGTCTACCCCTTCCTGTAGGTCTACCCCTTTCCATAGGCTTTCGCCTCCCTTAGGTCTACCCCTTCCTCCATGTGTACCCCTCACCTAGGTGTACCCTTTCCTTTAGATGCATCCCTCCTACCTTGGTCTACCCCTTCCCCAAGGTCTACCCATTTTTCTAGATCTACACCTTCCCTTAGGTCTAGGTGTACCTCCCATTGGTCTAGTCCTTCCCCTAGGTCTACCCCTCCCCTAGGTCTACCCCTTCACCCAAGTGTACCCCTTCCCCTAGCTCTACCCCTTCCCCTAGGTCTACCCTTCCCCTAGGTCTACCACTCCTCTAGGTCTACCCCTCCCTTAGATCTACCCCCACTATGTCTACTCCTTCCTCTAGGTCTACACCTTCTTCTATGTCTACCCCTCCCTCCTTGATCTACCCCTTTTGGTCTACCCTTAACCCCTAGGTCGACACCTCACCTATTCGTACCCCTTCCTCTATGTCTACCTCTTTTTCTTGGTGTACCCCTAACTTAGGTCTACGTCTTCCTCTAGGTCTACCCCATCCTCTGGGTTTACCTGTTGCAACTTGGTCTATCTCTCCCATAGGTCTACCTCATCCATTAGGTCTACCCCATCCTCTAGGTCTACTCCCTCCCTTTTCTTTATCCAATCCTTTATGTCACGTCTCCTTCCTTGGACTACTCCTTCCCCATGTGTACCCCTCCCTACGTCTACCCCTTCTTCTAGCTCTACACATTCCCCTAGGTATACCCCTCTCCTAGGTCTACCCTTTCCTCTAGGTCTACCCCTTCCTCTGGTCTATCCCTTCCTCTACGTGTACCCCATCCCAAATGACTACCCCTCCCCTAGGCCTACCTCGTTGTTTATCTCACCCCTCCTCCCTTTGTCTACTCTTTCCCCTAAGTCTATCCCTTCCTCTAATTCTACCCCTTCCCTGAGTCTACCTTCCCCTGAGTCTACCCCTTACTCTAGGTGTACCCGACCTAAATTGGTCTACCTCTCCCCTAGGTCTACATCTCCCATAGGTCTACCCCATCCTTTAGGTCTACCCCTTCCCCTACGTCTACCTCTTCCTCTAGGTCTACCCCTTTCCCAAGGTCTACCCATTCCACACGGGTATCTCATCCTTCATGTCACCCCTCCTTCCTTGGTCTACTCCTTCCCCAAGGTCTAACCCTCCCCTAGGTCTACCCCTTCCTCTAGTTCTATCCCTTCCATTAGTTCTACCCCTCCCCTAGGTTTACCCCTTCCCTAGGTTTACCCCTTTCACTAGGTCTACCCCTTCCCCAACGTCTTCCCTTGCCCTATGGGTATCCCATCCATTATGTCACACATCCGTCCTTGGTCTAGTCCTCCCCCTAGGTCTACCCCTTCCCTAAGGTCTACCCCTATCCTAGGTATACCCCTCGCTCCTTGGTCTACCCATTCTCTCAATTCTACGCCTCCCTTAGGTCTACCCTTTCCCCTATGTGTACCCCTTACTCTATGTCTACCCCTTTCCCAAGGTTTGCCCATTCCCCTTTGGTATCCTATCCTTTATGTCACCCCTCCCTCCTTGGTGTACTCCTTCCCAAGGTCTACCCCTCCCCTAGGTGTACCCCTCCCTCTAGTTTTACCCCTTCCACTAGTTCTCCCCTTTCCACTAGTTCTACCCCTCCCCTAGGTCTACCCCTTTCACTAGGTCTACCCCTTCCCCAAGGACTACCCCTTCCCTATGGGTATCCCAATACTTTTTATCACACCTCCTCTTTGGTCTACCCCTTACCCTCTGTCTATCCCTTCCCCTAAGTCTACCCCTCCCCTAGGTATTACCCTTCCTCTAGGTCTACCCCTCGCTCCTTGGTCTACCCATTCCCCCAAGTCTACTCCTCCCTTTGGTCTACCCATTGCCCCAAGTCTTCTCCTCCCTTTGGTTTACCCCTTCCCCTATGTCTACCCCTTCTTCTAGGTCTACCCCTTTCCCAAGGTCTACCCATTCCCTATGGGTATCCCATCCATTATGTCATCCCTCTTCCCTTGGCCTACTCCTTCCCCTAGGTCTACCCCTGCCCTAGGGCTACCCCTTCCTCTAGTTCTATTCTTTCCCCTATGTCTACTCCTCCCCTAGGTCTACCCTTTTCACTAGGTCCTCCCTTCCCCAAGGACTTCCCCTTCTCTATGGGTATTCCATCCTTTATATCACCCCTTCCTCTAAGTCTACCCCTTCCGTTAGGTCTACTCCTCCCCTAGGTCTACCCCTTCGTCTACGTCTACCCCTTCCTCTAGGTGTACCCCTTCTCCTATTCTTTCCCTCCTCTATGTCTACCCCTTCCTATAAGTCTATCCCTTCCACTAGGTCTACCCCTCTCCTTTGGTATACCCCTTCCCCTAGATTTACCCCTTAGTCTACCCCTCCCCTAGGTATTACCCTTTCTCAATGTCTACCCGTCGTTCCTCGGTCTACCCATTCCCCCTAGTCTACTCCTTCCTTAGATCTACCCTTTCCCCTAGGTCTACCCCTCCCCTAGGTCTATCCCTTCATATAGGTCTACCCCTTCCCATAGGTCAACCCGTCCCTTAGTTCTACCCCTCCCATGCCTTCCCTGAGCAGTCATCCATTCTCATATTTCTATTTTCATTTTTAGCTTTAATTCAGTAATGGCGGGACCTGATAAAGGAAACGGTAATACAAAGAAGCTTGTAAAACGCCTT
>NW_027168481.1:97500-100000 GCF_036898095.1 Palaemon carinicauda | reverse complement strand
TTCCCCTGAAATTTTCTTTTATTGAGAGCATGATTAACCTTGCTTTCATTATTAGAGTGAAACTTGAAAGTCTATTTTAAGTTGCAGAGAAACTTAGGTCAAATGTGTTGCGTTATTTGTTAGACTATTGTGAGGATGAGGAGGGAATTAGCCTCAGTGAAATAAGAGCACACCATAATCAGTTGTGTAAAAGGAGAGAACCGTCACAGTATTTAATTTCATCAACAATTCTTCCTTTATTGACCAGTTCATATTTTCTTGTTACACTGTTTATTTTAAATCACTGAAACTCATGGCGGCAGTTTGCACTTTTTTTTTTTTTATTTCCACCGCAACACTTCCTAATTCTTTCTTTGCTGCAACCAATATTCCATTTAATATTTTTTATTATTATTAGACATTCTACAATCGTCTATATTCAACCTTTTTTTTTACCCTTCAAGTTGGTCTCAGTAATGCAGATAATTAGTGCGTCCACCTATTTTCAATATCTCCTCTAGTATGTTCAATTGGGATTTTATTCCCCGATAATAATGTAGTTGGCCTATATCTTGAATGACTTATTTAGGATATTATCTTTTTTGCTTTTTCCTTTTCTTGAGGGAACACCCTCCTCTGACTTGACCACCTTAGCACTTGATGGAGAATTGGTAATGTTACTCCACTCTGTAAATATGTTTGTGGTAGCTCAAGTCCAACTGATTACCGCCCAATTTCAATAACTCCCATATTTTCTAAAGTTTTTAAACGTCTTTTGTCAAAATATCTAAATGGTTTGCTGGAGGTAATCATCTGTTCCCTGGTATGCAATTTAGCTTTCGTAACGACCTTGTGCTTGTGGTCAAAAGATTCTTATGATTAGCCTTGATTTTGGTGCTGTCTTTGACCGTGTTTATCATGAGGCCCTTGTTTTCAACCTCAAACACTTGAGAGTGGGTGGGTCTTTTCTTAGCATCATTAATGAATTTTTAAGCAATAGATCGCAAGGAATTGTTGATGATGGTCACCATTGTGAGTATAGGTATGTGACATCTGGTGTTCCTCAGAGTAGTCATCTTGCTTGGCCCATTACTTTTCATACTATATACACATGCCTTGTGGTTTGGCCTTGAAAACAAGCTTGTTTATAAGCAGCCGATGCTACTCTCTTTGCATCAGTTCCATCTCCTGAATGTAGATCTGGGGTTGCTAAATCCCTTTATAGAGATATGGCTCCTCAACATCTGGATCTCAGCATTGATAATGTTTCCTTAACTTTTAAAATTTTAGGTGTGATTCTCGACAGCAAATTCACAACTGAGAAACACATTAGGTCTGTGTCTTCTTCAATTGCTTAAAAAGATTGACATTTTGAGAAAGTTTTTTAAAATTTTCGGTGATCAATTAATTCTGAAGAAGTGTTTTAATTCTTCCATTCTACCTTGTTTCGAGTATTGATCTCCTGTCTAGTCTTCAACTGCTGATTCTCATCTTAATTTGTTGGACAGAAACTAACGGTCTATTAAATTTCTTGTTCCTGATCTAGATATTAATCTCAGGCATCATCGTCCAATTAGTTCTTTATGCATTTTGCATAAGATTTTTTTTTGATAAATCTGATCATCCTTTACATTTAGATCTTCCCAAACAATTCCATCATGTTCGTAATACTAGGCATGCAGGTAATTCTATTAGTAAGGCCTTCTCCATCATGAGGTTCAATACCACACAGTACTCTAGAAGTTTTGTTCCAGGTGTGACCAAGTTGTGGAATGATCTTCCTAATCGGTCAGTTGAATCAGTAGTACTTCAGTAGTTCAAACTTGACGGAAATGTTTTTATGTTGAACAGGCTGACATAAGTTTTTTTATATTTTATATGTGAAATGTCTGTTTTAATGTTGCCATTGAGTTGAAAATATTTTATTTTATTTGTTCATTACTTCCGATATCGTTTATTTATTTCCATATTTACTTTTTTCACTGGGCTATTTTTCTCTGTTGTACCCCTTGGGCTTAAAGCATCTTGATTTTCCATAGGTTTTTGCTCGGCTAATAATAATAATAATACTAATAATAATAATAATGATAATAATAATAATAATAATAATATAATCACCATTGATTCAGTATGTATGATCCTATTTATTTTTATTTCTTTCATTGTTCTTCCTATTTTCTCTGTTCTGTAGCAATAGAATTCATCTGACTTTCCAGACTTTATTTAGACTGAGGATGGTTGTCTTCTTGGTTCATAGTTGTTTTCTTGCCAAGTATGGATTGGTGATGGTGGGAGACTATTTGTATGAGTGGCCTTGACTACTAAAAGTTTGCTGATATTGGTGATACACAAACCCTTAACCCTTTCCCCACGTTCAGGTATTCCCGCACAGAAAGTGGCCACACACGAAGACACACACATATATATATTTATACATACATATATATATATATATATATATATATGGTAATTATATATACATATATATATATATATATATATATATATATATATATATATA